>NC_084593.1:628695-748695 GCF_033807715.1 Cololabis saira
TTTTAAGGAGTCTATTTCTAAAATGTGAATGATTGTGCTGATCTGGGTGGGGTTCAGGAGCTCTGGAAACAGAGTGAGGAATGCTGGGAGTTATTCCGGCCAGATCCTTCCCACCCCATCTGGCGCCCTGGTTGGCCAGAGGGGGCAGTAGAGCCCAGGACTGGCCAGAGGGGGCAGTGTAGCCCAGGACTGCTGCATGTTTTTGTGAGGGTAGCTCACATTAGCTACCCAAGGGAACACGGGGAGAACATGCAAACACACAGAAAGATCCTTTCGCCAACCCCACCCAGGGTGTGGGCACTGAAGTCATGGGGGAACTAACACACACTTCAGCGCCCACAGCGTCCCCGGAGGGAATCGAACCCAGACCCAGAACTGTCAGAACGCTGCGAGTGAACGCTGGTGCAACCTGGTGCCGCTGCTCGCCGCTCACCTGTCTTTTTTTTCCGGTTGTTGACGTCTCCAAGTCTGCATCCACAATGTGGGCCGGTAGGACATACATCCTGCTTGTCTGTGCCTGGCTCTTTCTGCTGCCTGTTCACCTGCCAGTGACGGGTCTGCTGCATTACACGGCCACTGACCTGCTCCGGCTGCGGTTTCACCTGCCTGGACCTGCGCCGGAGGCTCTCCACCTTCACCTGGACATCGCCTTTCAGCCCCGCCGGAGATATATCCACCGAGGGCCCCGCAGGCATTTCCACCATAACAGCTCCGCAGCAATAAAGTCCATCTGGTCCAGCTCTCGTCGCCCTCCACGCTCCACTAGCCGGGCTGTCGACCACAGTGTGTTAGCCCGCCTAGCTCAGTCGGCTAACACTACCACCAGCTGTGACAACACTTCACTCAACTTCGCTCTACTCAACATCCGTTCACTGACAAGCAAAGGACATCTCATCCAGGACCTCATCACCGACCGTAAGCTTGACTTTCTTTGTTTAACCGAGACATGGCAACAGCCCAACGACTTCTCCCAGCTGAATGAATCCACTCCATGTGGGTTTGTTTACATCTGTCAACCCCGTGGCTCCGGCCGGGGAGGAGGTCTCGCGGTAATTCACTGCGAGAACTGGAACGTCTCGCCGGTGTCTGTGCCTGTTTGCAGCTCGTTTGAGTCCACTGTGTGCGAGCTGTCTGGTCCCACTCCAACCATCATCGCCACAGTCTACCGCCCCGCCCAAACCCAATAATCCATTTTTAAATGACTTTGCTGCCTTCCTCACCCATTTATCACCTCTCTCACCAAACATAATAATACTGGGTGATTTCAATATCCACATGGACAATATTAATCTGCCTCTCACCAAAGACTTCACCTCCTGTTTAGAGAGTTTTGGATGTCAGCAACACACTTCTTTTCCCACACACTCCAAAGGACACATTATTGATTTAATCTGCTGCTCTGGTATCACTCCCTCCGATCTTACAGCTGATGAACTTCCCATAACCGACCACTTTCTCCTTTCATTCACAGTGAAACTCACTCTCTCCATTTCTAAAAAACCACGCCTCATTTCATTCCGGAATTTAAAAAATATTAACCCTGCCACTCTCACTTCATGTATCCACTCCTCCTGCCTCCCTGACATCCACAGTCTATCCACCGCTGATGATCTGGTCTTTCATTAAACTCTGGACTCCATAATATTCTTAATTCCCTTGCTCCGTTAAAAACCAGATCAGTTTCCTTTTCTGTCTCCACCCCCTGGTTCACATCCGATCTCCATCTCTTGAAAGCTAAAGTCGGCAACTGGAACGCCTCCATAGAAAAACTGGTCTCACTATTCATAAGGAAATGTACAATAATCACATATTATGCTATAAGGAAGCCATTTTCAGCACCAAAACCCACTACTACTCCAGCATAATCACTGCCAATAAAGGAAACTTCAAGTCACTCTTCTCCCTACTCAACAATATGACCCAACCCCAGGACTCTCTCCCCTCCCACTTCTACACAACCTCCTTCTGCAACTCCATTATGTCATTTTTCACTGAAAAAATCTAGATCATCCACGAGCACCTCGGATCAATCTCTCACCCCAGCTCCTCAGCCAACTTTCATCCGTCCACACACCCATTCTCCTCCTTCCATCTCCCAACTCTCTCCGAAATCACAGAACTCATCCAGAAATCCAAGCCATCCACCTCCCAACTGGACCCCCTCCCCACACAACTTGTTAAAGTCGGCTCCCCCTCCTTGGTTCCCCTCATCTCTGCCATCATCCACTCCTCTCTTACCACTGGAAATGTCCCCGCATCCTTCAAAACTGCTGCCATTACTCCAATCTTGAAAAAACCCGGTGCCGACCCCTCCAACTTCAACAACTTACTTCCGATATCCAATCTACCTTTCATCTCCAAAATTCTCGAAAAAACAGTTGCTTCCCAACTCAATTGTCACCTGTCCCATAACAACCTGTATGAACAGTTCCAGTCCGGTTTCCGCCCACTTCACAGCACCGAAACAACACTCATCAAAATCATCAACGACCTTCTCATGGCAGCTGATTCTGGACTCCTCACCATCTTCATCCTCCTTGACCTGAGTGCGGCTGTAGCAGGGCGAGTGCTACGGGGGCCCGGCCGACAGGATAGAGAGGACACAGAGTTTAGTGCAGAACCCTTTATTTGCCAAACACACTCACACGTGCCCAAGCACCTTCTCCCACAGCAGCAGACCACCAGTATCAGCAGCAGCTTCTCCTCTTTTCTTGCTGCTGTCCAGTCCTGCCTTATAAGACAGGCAGGGTGGAGAGGCTGACGGGACACACCTGTGTTGTGTAGGGCGACCTTGAGTGCCTAGAAAGGCGCCTTAAAAATATAATTTATTATTATTATTATTATTATTATTATTATTATTATTATTATTATTATTATTATTAAAATAAATAAATAAGTGACTGTCATGTCTTTCATTCTAAAGGCACATTTTACTCAATATCAGATCGGAAAGGAAATCCGTGGTATCAAACATCACTACTGGTACAGAAGAGTATCAGGGCTGTGCAGGAAAAAAACCATTTGAGGGGGGAAAAAAAATGTTATTGTGCACTTCGAGGAAAAAAGTCGAAATGTCGAGATTAATGTTGAAATACAGTTTCAATAATAAAGTTGAAATTTCGAGAATAAAGTTGAAATACAATTTGGTGAATAAAGTGGAAAGGTCTCCTCCATCAAATCCGGTTAGCAGAGCGACTGACAGCTCTGCAGCAGCAGCCATAACTAACTAACTAACTAACTAACTAACTAACTTACATCCTTGGAGTGGAACGTTAAGTTTCTGAAGTTATGCAACTGCATATGTGTGATATGCGTTTCAAATCAATATCGTAAAGCCAATTCTTGCATTCTGAACATTGTTGTTCAACTTTATTCATGAAATTTCGACTTTTTTCTCAACATTTCTACTTTTTTCTCGAAGTGCATAAGGAAAAAAAAATCTTCCTCCTCTAAAATATTTTTTTATTTTTCTCCTGCCTGGCGCTGATTCTCTTCTGTCCTACTTGAGTGTGGATTTAGGCATGAACGGATCGTCCTGACTTGGTGGTCGTGGGTCAGAGTCTTCTCTCGTTTCCTCCTTCATGCAGTTTCCTTCTACTCTGAAAAAGACTCATGTGATTTCCTGTAAACGGAGCTGTGTGCTGTCTCTCACCCCGGATTAACCCTTTTATGTCTCATTTATGACCCCGGGTGGTTTCCAGGGTCACCGCTTATTATAAGCTAAAGGAACTAACTTTGATTATATCGTTGGTTTTAAGCTCGCTGTCAAACTTCTTCATTTGGTCATTCCAGGGATTGTTTTGCTGAGTTCATCCACGTCCAGCAGGAATATATTAAGAGGTAAAAACAGGAGAAAGTGAAGGGAGGAGCTTATGAGGAAACAGATCTAGATAGTATCAGTCTGCGTTCAAGGGTCAGATGGAGCGTTTCCTTCAGGAAACTCAGGTCGGTTTATTTTACACTTACATCTATTGTGAAGCTGTTCAGTTGCTGTGAGCGACTTTAAAGGGTTTAATCAGGGCAGGAATCGGGTCTATTCCGGGTCTCAAGAGGATTCTGTCCACCAGCTGAAGGTAAGGTGTTTATCCTCCTCTAGAGCAGCTGAGCAGCTGTTTCCAGCTGTTTCCAGCTGTTTCCAGCTGTTGGAGACATTAAGGAGCTCCAGAGCAGGTAAAGCTGCGGGGGGGCTTTTGCCTGATGAAACGTATTTACACCTTCAATGCACCGAGAAAAACCTGCCTGAAGTTGGAAGTGTCATGCAGAGAGTCTCAGGCTCCGTTTCCACGGAGCAAAAACGCTAGTGTTTTCCTGCGTTTTTGGCCGTTCGTTTACACGAAAACGAAGCTCAAAGTCTCCAAAAACCATCATTTCTGAAAACTCCGGTCAAAGTGTAGATTTTTAAAACCTCCGTCTTCACGTTTGCTTGTAAACGGAGAGCAACAGACATTTATGCTTCAGAACGTCGCGGCAATGGCGTTGGTTTAACGCAGACTCTTAATCCATGCTTTACACCACATTTGTCCCGCAGGTAAAGGTGAGTTGATGTGATACTTGTTTCCTCTGCAGATGAAGGCAGGAAGTGTGTGAAGGCAGCAGCATGGATCAGTGTGAGGACGAGACAGTTCCTCTGGAACAGAAGAGAGGACGAGGAGCTCAGAGGTGAGACAAGACCGCCTAAACCCAGACCAAGACCAGAGAGTAGGGAGGCCCCGATACCATTTTATCACACCGAGTACGAGTATTTTAATTTGTGTACTTGCCGATACCGAGTACTGATACAATACTTCTACCACAAAATTAACTAGGCAAAAATGCAATGAAAAGGTTTTATTTGCAACAGATAAATTCAATACAAATAAATAAAATGAGTAGAATAACTATTTTAAACAAAACTCAGCCGGCTGGACTTTCCTCCGCGGCCCGGTCAGCCCTCCGGCTAGCGCAGCGCCGACAGCTCGCTCAGTCCCAACAGGCCTGTGGGTCGTCTCTTGTCTCTTGCCATTGTCTGTCACTTTTGCAGAACCTGAGCTAATGTTGGCTGCTCAGCTGAGGCTCAGAACAGAGTTCATTATTCAAAAAGAATCCACTTCAGAAGTTTGTAATGATTTGTTCAGAACACAAACAATAGAGGAAGAGACAGAACGTGAATAAAGCGATTAAGGTGCAGCAGAAATCGTCTGTGATGCAGAGTTCAAGGTGAATAACACAAACCTTGACTGGCACGTTTGATTGGATGACTGAAGCAGCCGTCTGTACATACAGTGTTATCGCTTCACAACAAGACTTCAGAAGCTGTTACTTGGACCTGTCAACCAATCACAGTCAAGCATCTGCAGACCAATCCTCTGTTCTCTCCATTTCTGCAGCATTCAGCTTCAAACACATGACGATGTGACGTCTGAGGACCAGGATGACTCCAGGGAAGTGATGATCTCCAGGAGTGACAGCTATACAGTAAGTCAAACTGCTCCCAGTCTTAAATCACAACCTCCTTTGTTCCTGAATGAGAAACTCAAGAGATCCTGGTTCTTCAGCTTCTTCAGCTGACGGAAGCAGAGATCTCTCTCTTTCAGAGCAAATTATGTTACAGACATCGAATACATCATCATTCCAACAGACCCATCAGTCGATGCTAACGCAGAAGGGCCAACTTTTGCAATTCCTAATTTGACCACCAGAGGCTCCAGAAGTGAGGCAGTCTCGTAGTCTGTAGAGGAAGAACCGGACAAACGCTCTGACAAAGCTGAAGTAGAGCAGCTAAAGTCTGAAAGGCTGTTAGAAATGTTTACCGCCTTAGACGGGGCGGATGAGAAGGTAGCAGAGGTTGCTCAAGTGTTCAGTGATCAAGTGTGGACCTTGATCCAGTTTCTGAACCTCAACCAGGTCTGTCCCCCCCGGAGATCTCCACTTAACCCTTTAATATTCAGGAGGTGGAGACGCGCAACAAAGAGCTGTTATTGACTCTTATTTTGGTGCCTTTGAGCGCATGGCTACTGCACTAAATTAGTGTTGGTCTCTGCCGTAGCACTGCTAACTCTAAAAGAACGGTGTTGCACGCCTATGAACTTGTCCCTGAAGCAAATGGACAAGGTTTTAGAAACTTGATTCTAACATATAAAAATGTGTTTCCTCTAAAAGTTACACATTGCCCAACTGCTGAACGGAGACGCACGTCGAAATTGGTGTGTAAAAATGTATGTTCTGCCATTGGTGATGACCGTGAGTGTTTTCATTGCCGTAAGAAAAGACACCTGATTGCAGCAAGCCTTGTTCTAATAAGAAAAGAGAAAATATCTACGACCCCTGGTGGTGTGGGATCTGTTTGTTTCAGACATGCCCACATCAGACACACTGACCTTTGAGATGCTCAGACCGTGAGAGCCAGCAGGTCTAGCTCCGCCCCCTATTGTGTTTGCTCTCTGTTACATGCAGCATCGGCCCAAAGTCGGTAGGTCTTTAGTCCCTTTGTCCTGAGGGTTGTCCTGAGAGTTGTCCACATGTCCTGAGGGTTGTCCACATGTCCTGAGAACTGTCCACATGTCCTGAAGATTGTCCTGAGGATTTTCCACATGTCCTGAGGGTTGTCCACATGTCCTGAGGATTGTCCTGAGGGTTTTATTCTTTTTATATTGTAACGTGTCCTTATGGGAATGTGTGAATGTGGTTGTGAGCCCTGTCCAAGAGGAATTTCTGTCACCATGGGGACAGACAATAAAGTATTCTATTCTATTCTATTCTATTCTATTCTATTCTATTCTATTCTATTCTATTCTATTCTATTCTATTCTATTCTATTCCACATGTCCTGAGGGTTGTCCACATGTCCTGAGGATTGTCTTGAGGGTTGTCCACATGTCCTGAGGTTTGTCCACATGGATATTAAAATCAGCAACAATGATTCCACGTTTAAATCAACACAGATCACAGACATCAGTTCACTGAAATCATCAGAGAAGTTTTACAGTATTTGCATCAAACATCAAGTCTTTGTCACTCCAAGTCTTGGGGGAACGATTTCATCAGACTTTAAAGTCTATGTTGTCCAGGTCTGTCTTGAGAGGGACGAGGGTCTTCCACTTTTGCTATTTGCCATCAGAGAGACCGCACAGGGATCTCTTGGATTTAGTCCTGCAGCTTTAGTCTTTGGTCGTGCGGTGGGTCGTCCTCTTCAGCTTCTCAAGGGAAAATGATGGACGGAAACATCTCACACTGAGCAAAATCATGTCTTCATCATACGTGTCAGTTGGCACAAGAGTTGTTGTGTTGTGATATGACATCGATGTAGACGATCGGAAGCCCATTACTACCAGACTGGACGCAACAGGGTCACTGGTCCAGCTGACTGCCAGACTCATCTTTGGTTTTACTGGGTTGGCTGGAGTCTGCTCCTGCCAAGAAGACCTGCAGGTCCAAACGTGGGCCTGTTGGAGCAGGAAACATCTAAAACATGCAGGGCAGCGACCCTTGAGGGCCAGAGTTGGGAAACACTGGTCTGTAACCCATTTTAAGATTTCTGGATGTTCCTGAGTTTGTTCAAGTCCATCTGATTATCTGTCAAGAATTCAGATTTTAAGACTTCATTTATGATGATTTCTTTCTTTAAGGTAAAAATGTGGTTGAAGGACACTTTGGAGGATTTAGACTCCAGTGGGCTGAAGTTATTCCACTGGTATCTGAGGAATGCAGAAGAATCAAAGGATGGTTTCAAACCGATCCCAGTGTGTTATCTGGAGCATGCGAAAAGATTGGAAACAGTAGATCTGATGATAAAGAGGTTCTCCCACAATACCAGAGAGGTGGCCGAGACGATTTTAAAGAAGATGAAAAGTGATAAAGGTCTGTTGTAGAGAAGGAAAAAACACAAAAACCATCTTACTATGAAGATTTTATCCTGTTTAAACAATAACTGATAATAATATGTTTCATTGACCTCCAACAGAAAATTCCTCGCCAGAACCTGTTGTCCAAGACAATCCAGTCTCTCCAGCTGGTGCAACAGGTAAATGGTCCCGGTCAGTCGCATTGATTCATTCATTCATTCATTCATTCACAAAAACTGTGAAATGGGTGTGTTTCCCTCCCGTCAGGATGCTCTCGTTGGAGCCTCTGTAGAAGCTGCTCCTGATGGGGCTCTGGCTTTCCTCAGTTTAAGGAGGAAGTAGAGGTGCTCTTTAGCCTTCTTGGCCAGTGATGCCGTCTTGGTGTCCCAGGAGAGGTGACGTGCACACCCAGGAACTTCGTGCTGCACCATTGATAGAAACAAGAGCATGATGGGAGTGAGCTTTCCTGAAGTCCACAACAATCTGTTTTGTCCACATTCAGAGAGATTGTTGTTGAAGTGCGGCAACTTAGTAGAAACTATTTGGAGTGGAGAAGGTCTTTTTCTCTGGGAAGACAAGGGAATAGTCGCTTGTCTCCAGCCCACCAGCTCCGTCTCCATTATCTATCTACTCGTGTATTTACCATTCCTCCTCTTTATGTGTCCAAACCATCTCCCACTTTCTTCCTTTACTTGATCTCCACGATTTTGGACTATAAACACATCCACCATATGTTAATCAAATGCTGACGGAGCTGCAGAGCTGTCAGGGATGTTCATATGTTATTTGGGTAGCGACACCTGAAACGGCGATGCTGAGACAAATTAGACCAGTTTTTATATACATTTATATCAACACCCACCTAAACATTTCTGCAGACAAGTCTCTGGTCGCACCTTGCTTAGGAGGGTGTCTAAGAACACAATTAAGGATCTGAGGTGTTCGTCCATCCTCCAGACTTCTGAGATACCAACCTGATGTGCTCTGATAGCAACTGTGGGGACCAATTCCACTCCAAGTCTTAAACCTGGACTTTCCACTTCAACCCACAACCCATCAAGGCTGTACTGCTAACATCCTGGTTCTAGAAAACCAGCTGTTCTTGTCACTTCCACGTCCTGAATGTTCAGAGGTGTTTTAAAAGCGATATACTCAATATTGTACAGCTCGTCGTACAGTTACAGCTGATAAGCGGATGTTCAGATCTTGATTGTTTTCAGAATTAAGTTGTTGAGTGAACTTCATAAAACACTAAATCTCTGTCTTTACGTTCTTTCATTAAGGTACGTTAGTTGCAGTTTGTAACAAGCAGCTGAAGTCTAAGCTGAAGAAGAAGTACCAGCATGTGTCTGAGGGGATCACTAAAGCAGGAAAGACAACTCTTCTGGAGCAGATCTACACGGAGCTCTACATCACAGAGGGAGGGACCGGAGAGGTCAACCATGAACATGAAGTCAGACAGATTGAAGCAGCTTCCAGGAAACCAGACGGAGCAGAAACAGCCATCAGACAGGAAGACATCTTTAAACCCCCACCTGGAAGAGGAGGACCAATCAGAACGGTGATGACGACGGGAGTGGCCGGCATCGGGAAAACAGTCCTAACACAGAAGTTCAGTCTGGACTGGGCTGAAGGCAGAACCAACCAGGACATCCAGTTCCTGCTTCCATTCACCTTCAGACAGCTGAATGTGCTGAGAGAGGAGAAGTTCAGCTTGGTGGAGCTAGTTCATCGATTCTTCTCTGAAACCAAAGGAATCTGCAGCTTTGAAGAGTTCCAGGTCACGTTCATCTTTGACGGTCTGGATGAGAGTCGACTTCCTCTGGACTTCCACAAATCTACAATCGTCAGTGACCCCAGAAGGTCCACCTCAGTGGACGTGCTGCTGACCAACCTCATCAGGGGGAACCTGCTTCCTTCTGCTCGTCTCTGGATCACCACACGACCCGCAGCAGCCGATCAGATCCCTCCTGAGTGTGTTGACATGGTGACAGAAGTCAGAGGGTTCACTGACCCACAGAAGGAGGAATACTTCAGGAAGAGGATCAGAGGAGAGGAGCAGACCAGCAGGATCATCTCCCACATCAAGACATCACGGAGCCTCCACATCATGTGCCACATCCCAGTCTTCTGCTGGATCACTGCTACGGTCCTGGAGAAAGTCCTGGAGAACGTCCTGGAAACCAGAGAGGGAGGGCGGCTGCCCAAGACCCTGACTGAGATGTACATCCACTTCCTGGTGGTCCAGGCCAAACTGAAGAAGGTCAAGTATGACGGAGGAGCTGCGAGGGATCCACACTGGAGTCCAGAGAGCAGGAAGATGGTGGAGTCTCTGGGAAAACTGGCTTTTGAGCAGCTGCAGAAAGGAAACCTGATCTTCTATGAACGAGACCTGACAGAGTGTGGCATCGATGTCAGAGAGGCTTCAGTGTACTCAGGAGTGTTCACCCAGATCTTTAGAGAGGAGAGCGGCCTGTACGAGGACCAGGTCTTCTGCTTCATCCATCTGAGTGTTCAGGAGTTTCTGGCTGCTCTTCATGTCCATCTGACCTTCACCAACTCTGGAGTCAACCTGCTGGAAGAACAGAGAATAACCTTCAGGTTGTTTAAAACAAGAGCAGACACTCACTTCTATCAGAAAGCTGTGGACAAGACCTTACAGAGTCCAAACGGACACCTGGACTTGTTCCTGCGCTTCCTCCTGGGTATTTCACTGGAGACCAATCAGAACCTCCTACGAGGTCTGATGACATCAAACCAAAGAAGTTCACAGAACAATCAGAAAACAGTTGAATACATCAAGAAGAAGATCAGTAAGGAAATGTCTGCAGAGAGAAGCATCAACCTGTTCCACTGTCTGAATGAACTGAACGATCGGTCTCTGGTGGAGGAGGTCCAACGGTCCCTGAGGTCTGGACGTCTCTCCACAGATGAACTGTCTCCTGCTCAGTGGTCGGCTCTGGTCTTCATCTTACTGTCATCAGAAGAAGATCTGGAAGTGTTTGACCTGAAGAAGTTCTCAGCTTCAGAGGAGGCTCTACGGAGGCTGCTGCCGGTAGTCAAAGCCTCCAAGAAAGCTCTGTAAGTACCAACAGACACATGTTGGACCTCTGGAGTGGAGGCTAGTTTCTGACTACGTCTGGTTTTACCTCAGATTTCATGTTTTCTTCACTTGTTTGGGTTTTTTTTCAGCACAACCTCACATGGGTGAATTTACGCTGGTTCTTTCATTTCCAGAGACTTTAATGACACGTTGGACCTAAAACCACACACTAGCATGAACTCTGACAAGGAAACACTTTCATTTATGTTTGTACTGGGGGACAGGATGAGCTGAAGACCAGCAGAACAGTTAGAGACACAACTACATTTTCTTCCACAACAGTGAAATAACCTGGTTGTTCTTTTCTTCCATCTGCAGACTGAGTGACTGTAACCTCTCAGAGGACATCTGTCCACTTCTGTCCTCAGTTCTCAGCTCTCAGTCCTCCAGTCTGACAGAACTGGACCTGAGCAACAACGACCTGCAGGATTCTGGACTGAAGAAGCTGTGTCCTGGACTGGAGAGTCCACACTGTCACCTGGAGTCTCTCAGGTCAGGATTCATTCAAGTCTTCTCCAGGTCCAGTGAACCTGCTGCTAAACGTGTCTGCAGCAGGACACTTGAGCAGAGAACATGCAGCAGACCTGTGTTGTGTGTCTGCAGCAGGACACTTGAGCAGATAACATGCATAGACCTGTGTTGTGTGTCTGCAGACTGTCAGGCTGTCTGATCTCAGAGGAAGGAAGTTCTTCTCTGGTCTCAGCTCTGACCTCCAACCCCTCCCACCTGAGAGAGCTGGACCTGAGCTACAACCATCCAGGGGAGTCAGCAGGGAAGCTTCTGTCTAGACTGGAGGATCCCCGCTGGAGACTGGAGACTCTCAGGTAGGACACTCTCAGGTAGGACACACTCAGGTAGGAAACTCAGGTAGGACACTCTCAGGTAGGACACTCTCAGGTAGGACACTCTCAGGTAGGACACTCTCAGGTAGGACACTCTCAGGTAGGACACTCTCAGGTAGGACACACTCAGGTAGGACACACTCAGGTAGGACACTCTCAGGTAGGACACATTCAGGTAGGACTCTCTCAGGTAGGACACACTCAGGTAGGACACACTCAGGTAGGACACTCTCAGGTAGGACACATTCAGGTAGGACACTCTCAGGTAGGACACACTCAGGTAGGACACACTCAGGTAGGACACTCTCAGGTAGGACACATTCAGGTAGGACTCTCTCAGGTAGGACACACTCAGGTAGGACACACTCAGGTAGGACACTCTCAGGTAGGACACTCTCAGGTAGGACACTCTCAGGTAGGACACTCTCAGGTAGGACACACTCAGGTAGGACACTCTCAGGTAGGACACACTCAGGTAGGACACACTCAGGTAGGACACTCTCAGGTAGGACACATTCAGGTAGGACTCTCTCAGGTAGGACACACTCAGGTAGGACACACTCAGGTAGGACACTCTCAGGTAGGACACTCTCAGGTAGGACACACTCAGGTAGGACACTCTCAGGTAGGACACTCTCAGGTAGGACACCCTCAGGTAGGACACACTCAGGTAGGACACTCAGGTAGGACACTCTCAGGTAGGACACACTCAGGTAGGACACACTCAGGTAGGACACTCTCAGGTAGGACGCTCTCAGGTAGGATGCTCTCAGGTAGGACGTCCTCAGGTAGGACGCTCTCAGGTAGGACGCTCTCAGGTAGGACACTCTCAGGTAGGACACACTCAGGTAGGACACACTCGGGTAGGACACTCTCAGGTAGGACACACTCAGGTAGGACATTCTCAGGTAGGACACACTCAGGTAGGACACTCTGCTTTGGGGAGTGTCCAACAGGGGATGGGGGGGGGTGTAGTGGATACAGGAGTGTCCAACAGGTGATGGGGGGGGGGGGGGTGTAGTGGATACAGGAGTGTACAACAGGTGATGGGGGGGGGGTGTAGTGGATACAGGAGTGTCCAACAGGTGATGGGGGGGAGTAGTGGATACAGGAGTGTCCAACAGGTGATGGGGGGGGGGTGTAGTGGATACAGGAGTGTCCAACAGGTGATGGGGGGGGGGGGGGGTGTAGTGGATACAGGAGTGTACAACAGGTGATGGGGGGGGGTGTAGTGGATACAGGAGTGTCCAACAGGTGATGGGGGGGAGTAGTGGATACAGGAGTGTCCAACAGGTGATGGGGGGGGGGTGTAGTGGATACAGGAGTGTACAACAGGTGATGGGGGGGGGTGTAGTGGATACAGGAGTGTCCAACAGGTGATGGGGGGGTGTAGTGGATACAGGAGTGTCCAACAGGTGATGGGGGGGTGTAGTGGATACAGGAGTGTCCAACAGGTGATGGGGGGGGTGTAGTGGATACAGGAGTGTCCAACAGGTGATGGGGGGGTGTAGTGGATACAGGAGTGTCCAACAGGTGATGGGGGGGGGGTGTAGTGGATACAGGAGTGTCCAACAGGTGATGGGGGGGGGGTGTAGTGGATACGGGAGTGTCCAACAGGTGATGGGGGGGTGTAGTGGATACAGGAGTGTCCAACAGGTGATGGGGGGGTGTAGTGGATACAGGAGTGTCCAACAGGTGATGGGGGGGGGGTGTAGTGGATATGGGAGTGTCCAACAGGTGATGGGGGGGGTGTAGTGGATACAGGAGTGTCCAACAGGTGATGGGGGGGGGGGGGGGTGTAGTGGATACAGGAGTGTCCAACAGGTGATGGGGGGGGGGTGTAGTGGATACGGGAGTGTCCAACAGGTGATGGGGGGGTGTAGTGGATACAGGAGTGTCCAACAGGTGATGGGGGGGGGGGGGGGGGGTGTAGTGGATACGGGAGTGTCCAACAGGTGATGGGGGGGGGGGTGTAGTGGATACGGGAGTGTCCAACAGGTGATGGGGGGGGGTGTAGTGGATACAGGAGTGTCCAACAGGTGATGGGGGGGGGGTGTAGTGGATACAGGAGTATCCAACAGGTGATGGGGGGGGTGTAGTGGATACAGGAGTGTCCAACAGGTGATGGGGGGGTGTAGTGGATACAGGAGTGTCCAACAGGTGATGGGGGGGGGGGGTGTAGTGGATACGGGAGTATCCAACAGGTGATGGGGGGGTGTAGTGGATACAGGAGTGTCCAACAGGTGATGGGGGGGGGGTGTAGTGGATACGGGAGTGTCCAACAGGTGATGGGGGGGGGTGTAGTGGATACAGGAGTGTCCAACAGGTGATGGGGGGGGGGGTGTAGTGGATACGGGAGTGTCCAACAGGTGATGGGGGGGGGTGTAGTGGATACAGGAGTGTCCAACAGGTGATGGGGGGGGGTGTAGTGGATACAGGAGTGTCCAACAGGTGATGGGGGGTGTAGTGGATACAGGAGTGTCCAACAGGTGATGGGGGGGTGTAGTGGATACAGGAGTGTCCAACAGGTGATGGGGGGGGGGGTGTAGTGGATACGGGAGTATCCAACAGGTGATGGGGGGGTGTAGTGGATACAGGAGTGTCCAACAGGTGATGGGGGGGTGTAGTGGATACAGGAGTGTCCAACAGGTGATGGGGGGGGTGTAGTGGATACGGGAGTGTCCAACAGGTGATGGGGGGGTGTAGTGGATACGGAAGTATCCAACAGGTGATGGGGGGGGGGGGGTGTAGTGGATACAGGAGTGTCCAACAGGTGATGGGGGGGGGGGGTGTAGTGGATACAGGAGTGTCCAACAGGTGATGGGGGGGGTGTAGTGGATACGGAAGTATCCAACAGGTGATGGGGGGGGGGGGTGTAGTGGATACAGGAGTGTCCAACAGGTGATGGGGGGGGGGGGTGTAGTGGATACGGGAGTGTCCAACAGGTGATGGGGGGGGGGTGTAGTGGATACGGGAGTGTCCAACAGGTGATGGGGGGGGTGTAGTGGATACAGGAGTGTCCAACAGGTGATGGGGGGGGGTGTAGTGGATACAGGAGTGTCCAACAGGTGATGGGGGGGGGTGTAGTGGATACAGGAGTGTCCAACAGGTGATGGGGGGGGGGGGGGGTGTAGTGGATACAGGAGTGTCCAACAGGTGATGGGGGGGGGGGGTGTAGTGGATACGGGAGTGTCCAACAGGTGATGGGGGGGGGTGTAGTGGATACAGGAGTGTCCAACAGGTGATGGGGGGGGGTGTAGTGGATACAGGAGTGTCCAACAGGTGATGGGGGGGGTGTAGTGGATACAGGAGTGTCCAACAGGTGATGGGGGGGTGTAGTGGATACAGGAGTGTCCAACAGGTGATGGGGGGGGGGGGTGTAGTGGATACGGGAGTATCCAACAGGTGATGGGGGGGTGTAGTGGATACAGGAGTGTCCAACAGGTGATGGGGGGGTGTAGTGGATACAGGAGTGTCCAACAGGTGATGGGGGGGTGTAGTGGATACGGGAGTGTCCAACAGGTGATGGGGGGGTGTAGTGGATACGGAAGTATCCAACAGGTGATGGGGGGGGGGGGGGTGTAGTGGATACAGGAGTGTCCAACAGGTGATGGGGGGGGGGGGTGTAGTGGATACAGGAGTGTCCAACAGGTGATGGGGGGGTGTAGTGGATACGGAAGTATCCAACAGGTGATGGGGGGGGGGGGTGTAGTGGATACGGGAGTATCCAACAGGTGATGGGGGGGGGGGGTGTAGTGGATACAGGAGTGTCCAACAGGTGATGGGGGGGGGGGGTGTAGTGGATACAGGAGTGTCCAACAGGTGATGGGGGGGGGGGGGGGTAGTGGATACGGGAGTGTCCAACAGGTGATGGGGGGGGGGGGGTGTAGTGGATACAGGAGTGTCCAACAGGTGATGGGGGGGTGTAGTGGATACGGGAGTATCCAACAGGTGATGGGGGGGGGGGGGTGTAGTGGATACAGGAGTGTCCAACAGGTGATGGGGGGGGGGGGTGTAGTGGATACAGGAGTGTCCAACAGGTGATGGGGGGGGGGGTGTAGTGGATACAGGAGTGTCCAACAGGTGATGGGGGGGTGTAGTGGATACGGGAGTGTCCAACAGGTGATGGGGGGGGTGTAGTGGATACAGGAGTGTCCAACAGGTGATGGGGGGGGGGGTGTAGTGGATACAGGAGTGTCCAACAGGTGATGGGGGGGGGGGGGGTGTAGTGGATACGGGAGTGTCCAACAGGTGATGGGGGGGGGGGGGGTGTAGTGGATACAGGAGTGTCCAACAGGTGATGGGGGGGGGGGTGTAGTGGATACAGGAGTGTCCAACAGGTGATGGGGGGGGGGGGGTGTAGTGGATACAGGAGTGTCCAACAGGTGATGGGGGGGGGGGGGTGTAGTGGATACAGGAGTGTCCAACAGGTGATGGGGGGGGTGTAGTGGATACGGGAGTGTCCAACAGGTGATGGGGGGGGGGGGGGTGTAGTGGATACGGGAGTGTCCAACAGGTGATGGGGGGGGTGTAGTGGATACGGGAGTGTCCAACAGGTGATGGGGGGGGGGGGTGTAGTGGATACGGGAGTGTCCAACAGGTGATGGGGGGGGGGGCTCTGACATCTCTGCTTCCTCTGAGAGAGACTGATCTGGTCTGATCCTCCTCCTCCTTCCAGGGTGGAGCCTGCTGGACAACGATGGCTGACACCAGGTCTGAGGAAGTGTAAGTGTGTTTTTATTCAACCATCTTCACTCCTTCATGAGTCCATCAGTGATCAATAACTGATCAATAATAACTGCAGCTGCTTGTTTGTTCTCTCCATCAGATTCCTGTCAACTCACCATCGACACAAACACAGTAAACAAGGGCATCAAACTGTCTGACAACAACAGGACGATGATGTATGTGGAGGAGGATCAGTCATATCCTGATCATCCAGACAGGTTTGATTACTGGCCTCAGCTGCTGTGTAGAGAAGTTCTGACGGGTCGCTGTTACTGGGAGGTCCAGAGGAGAGGAGCTGTTTATGTATCAGTGAGTTACAGAAGAATCAGCAGGAAAGGAGACTCTTATGACTGTGGGTTTGGAAGAAACGATCATTCCTGGAGTCTGGACTGTTATTCAGGTGGTCGGTACAGTGTCTTTCACAATAAAAGACTAACACCCATCACCTCCTCATCTCCATGTCCAGACTCTGGCAGAGCAGCAGTTTACGTGGACGTTCCTGCTGGAACTCTGTCCTTCTATAAAGTCGTCTCTGACAGACTGATCCACCTCCACACCTTCAACACCAGCTTCTCTGAACCTCTCTGTGCTGGATTTAGATTCTGGGCCTGGTCCAGTCCTGGTTCCTCAGTGTCTCTGTGTCCAGTTTAGTCTCCAGAGTCTCCGCTCAGAGAAACTGTCTCTGTTGGATCCTGGACTTGGACTCTGGTTCTGGTTCCTCAGTGTCTCCATGATGATGATGATGATGATGGTGATGATGATGATGATGATGATGATGATGATGATGATGATGATGATGAAGATAATCACTGTTTATCTTTAGTTTTTTGCTTTATTGTATTTTTATTTGATCTTTTTTGACATTTAAACATTAAATAATTTATTGGATTGTTGATGTTTGATCATGAATTAGATTTTTATCTCATTATTCTTGTTCTATTCTGGATTCTGTCTCTAAATGTTTTCATGTTTTACTTCACGTTTAGATTCTTAGAATCTTGTTTCTTCCCTGAAAGAAAGTTTGAGCTTCAAATCTAAACATTTCCATTTTACATTCAACTTTTCCAGTTTGTACAATATTTGATTGATTTATCTGATTGTTTTAATTTGATTCCTTCAGTTTTCAAGTTTGTTGATGTAAAAATGAAGTGAGAAGATGGAAATATTCATGTAACATCCAACATGTAAAAACATCAGCAGCATGTGTAAAAGTATTCAAGTACTCTTGAAATAAAAAACATCAGCGTTAGAAACCGAGTGAAGATGAAGTGATGACTCCTCTTCCTCTCTGACCTCCAACTCCTGGATGGAGGGATGAGACCTGGTCTGGATGGATGGAGGGATGAGACCTGGTCTGGATGGATGGAGGGATGAGACCTGGTCTGGATGGAGGGATGAGACCTGGTCTGGATGGATGGAGGGATGAGACCTGGTCTGGATGGATGGAGGGATGAGACCTGGTCTGGATGGATGGAGGGATGAGACCTGGTCTGGATGGATGGATGAGACCTGGTCTGGATGGATGGAGGGATGAGACCTGGTCTGGATGGAGGGATGAGACCTGGTCTGGATGGATGGAGGGATGAGACCTGGTCTGGATGGATGGAGGGATGAGA
The DNA here is from genome assembly GCF_033807715.1 of Cololabis saira. Classification (NCBI taxonomy): domain Eukaryota; kingdom Metazoa; phylum Chordata; class Actinopteri; order Beloniformes; family Belonidae; genus Cololabis; species Cololabis saira. The sequence continues at coordinate 646,805 of NC_084593.1, forward strand.
CCTGGTCTGGATGGATGGAGGGATGAGACCTGGTCTGGATGGATGGAGGGATGAGACCTGGTCTGGATGGATGGAGGGTATTTGTAATGCAGTAATTTATGTGTCCACTAGAGGGCAAATAAAGGCATTTAAATGCAGTAACCTTTGTGTCCACTAGAGGGCCAATAAATGCATTTAAATGCAGTAATCTTTGTGTCCACTAGAGGGCAAATAAATGCATTTAAATGCAGTAACTTTTATGTCCACTAGAGGGCAAATAAATGCATTTAAATGCAGTAATTTATGTGTCCACTAGAGGGCAAATAAATGCATTTAAATGCAGTAATCTTTGTGTCCACTAGAGGGCAAATAAGTACTTTAAATGCAGTAATTTATGTGTCCACTAGAGGGTAAATAAATGCATTTAAATGCAGTAACTTATGTGTCCACTAGAGGGCAAATAAGTACTTTAAATGCAGTAACTTATGTGTCCACTAGAGGGCAAATTAGTAATTTAAATGCAGTACTTTATGTGTCCACTAGAGGGCAAATAAGTAATTTAAATGCAGTAACTTTTATGTCCACTAGAGGGCAAATAAAGTCCTTTTAATTTAGTAACTTTTATGTCCACTAGAGGGCAAATAAATGCATTTAAATGCAGTAATTTATGTGTCCACTAGAGGGCACACAAATGCATTTAAATGCAGTGACTTATGTGTCCACTAGAGGGCAAATAAATGCATTTGAATGCAGTAATTTATGTGTCCACTAGAGGGCAAATACATGCATTGAAATGCAGTAATTTTTATGTCCACTAGAGGGCAAATAAATGCATTTAAATGCAGTAACTTATGTGTCCACTAGAGGGAAAATAAATGCATTTAAATGCAGTAATTTATGTGTCCACTAGAGGGCAAATAAATGCATTTAAATGCAGTAAATTATGTGTCCACTAGAGGGCAAATAAATGCATTGAAATGCAGTAACTTTTATGTCCACTAGAGGGTAAATAAATGCATTTAAATGCAGTAATTTATGTGTCCACTAGAGGGCAAATAAATGCATTGAAATGCAGTAACTTTTATGTCCACTAGAGTGTAAATAAATGCATTTAAATGCAGTAATTTATGTGTCCACTAGAGGGTAAATAAATGCATTGAAATGCAGTAACTTTTATGTCCACTAGAGGGCAAATAAATAGATACATTTAAATGTAGTAGAAGGTTTACTGGTTTACTGGTATGACCAACACGGTTTACTGGTTTACTGGTACGACCAACACGGTTTACTGGTTTACTGGTACGACCAACACGGTTTACTGGTACGACCAACACGGTTTACTGGTTTACTGGTACGACCAACACGGTTTACTGGTACGACCAACACGGTTTACTGGTTTACTGGTACGACCAACACGGTTTACTGGTTTACTGGTACGACCAACACGGTTTACTGGTTTACTGGTACGACCAACACGGTTTACTGGTACGACCAACACGGTTTACTGGTTTACTGGTACGACCAACACGGTTTACTGGTACGAGCAACACGGTTTACTGGTTTACTGGTACGACCAACACGGTTTACTGGTACGACCAACACGGTTTACTGGTTTACTGGTTTACTGGTACGACCAACACGGTTTACTGGTACGACCAACACGGTTTACTGGTTTATTGGTTTATTGGTTTACTGGTTTACTGGTACGACCAACAAGGTTTACTGGTTTACTGGTACGACCAACACGGTTTACTGGTTTATTGGTTTATTGGTTTACTGGTTTACTGGTACGACCAACACGGTTTACTGGTTTACTGGTACGACCAACACGGTTTACTGGTTTACTGGTACGACCAACACGGTTTACTGGTACGACCAACACGGTTTACTGGTTTACTGGTTTACTGGTACGACCAACACGGTTTACTGGTACGACCAACACGGTTTACTGGTTTACTGGTTTACTGGTACGAGCAACACGGTTTACTGGTTTACTGGTTTACTGGTACGAGCAACACGGTTTACTGGTTTACTGGTTTACTGGTACGAGCAACACGGTTTACTGGTTTACTGGTACGACCAACACGGTTTACTGGTACGACCAACACGGTTTACTGGTTTACTGGTTTACTGGTACGACCAACACGGTTTACTGGTTTACTGGTACGACCAACACGGTTTACTGGTTTACTGGTTTACTGGTTTACTGGTTTACTGGTTTACTGGTTTACTGGTACGACCAACACGGTTTACTGGTTTACTGGTACGACCAACACGGTTTACTGGTTTACTGGTTTACTGGTTTACTGGTTTACTGGTTTACTGGTACGACCAACACGGTTTACTGGTTTACTGGTACGACCAACACGGTTTACTGGTTTACTGGTACGACCAACACGGTTTACTGGTACGACCAACATGGTTTACTGGTTTACTGGTTTACTGGTACGAGCAACACGGTTTACTGGTTTACTGGTTTACTGGTACGAGCAACACGGTTTACTGGTTTACTGGTACGACCAACACGGTTTACTGGTACGACCAACACGGTTTACTGGTTTACTGGTTTACTGGTACGACCAACACGGTTTACTGGTTTACTGGTACGACCAACACGGTTTACTGGTTTACTGGTTTACTGGTTTACTGGTTTACTGGTTTACTGGTTTACTGGTACGACCAACACGGTTTACTGGTTTACTGGTACGACCAACACGGTTTACTGGTTTACTGGTTTACTGGTTTACTGGTTTACTGGTACGACCAACACGGTTTACTGGTTTACTGGTACGACCAACACGGTTTACTGGTTTACTGGTACGACCAACACGGTTTACTGGTACGACCAACACGGTTTACTGGTTTACTGGTACGACCAACACGGTTTACTGGTACGAGCAACACGGTTTACTGGTTTACTGGTACGACCAACACGGTTTACTGGTACGACCAACACGGTTTACTGGTTTACTGGTTTACTGGTACGACCAACACGGTTTACTGGTACGACCAACACGGTTTACTGGTTTACTGGTTTACTGGTACGACCAACACGGTTTACTGGTACGACCAACACGGTTTACTGGTTTACTGGTACGACCAACACGGTTTACTGGTTTATTGGTTTATTGGTTTACTGGTTTACTGGTACGACCAACAAGGTTTACTGGTTTACTGGTACGACCAACACGGTTTACTGGTTTATTGGTTTATTGGTTTACTGGTTTACTGGTACGACCAACACGGTTTACTGGTTTACTGGTACGACCAACACGGTTTACTGGTACGACCAACACGGTTTACTGGTTTACTGGTACGACCAACACGGTTTACTGGTACGACCAACACGGTTTACTGGTTTACTGGTTTACTGGTACGACCAACACGGTTTACTGGTTTACTGGTTTACTGGTACGAGCAACACGGTTTACTGGTTTACTGGTTTACTGGTACGAGCAACACGGTTTACTGGTTTACTGGTACGACCAACACGGTTTACTGGTACGACCAACACGGTTTACTGGTTTACTGGTTTACTGGTACGACCAACACGGTTTACTGGTTTACTGGTACGACCAACACGGTTTACTGGTTTACTGGTTTACTGGTTTACTGGTTTACTGGTTTACTGGTTTACTGGTACGACCAACACGGTTTACTGGTTTACTGGTACGACCAACACGGTTTACTGGTTTACTGGTTTACTGGTTTACTGGTTTACTGGTACGACCAACACGGTTTACTGGTTTACTGGTTTACTGGTTTATTGGTACGACCAACATGGTTTACTGGTTTACTGGTTTACTGGTTTACTGGTTTACTGGTTTACTGGTACGACCAACAAGGTTTACTGGTTTACTGGTTTACTGGTACGACCAACATGGTTTACTGGTTTACTGGTTTACTGGTTTACTGGTTTACTGGTTTATTGGTTTACTGGTTTACTGGTTTACTGGTACGACCAACAAGGTTTACTGGTTTACTGGTTTACTGGTACGACCAACAAGGTTTACTGGTTTATTGGTTTACTGGTTTACTGGTTTACTGGTTTACTGGTTTACTGGTTTACTGGTACGACCAACACGTTTACTGGTTTACTGGTTTACTGGTTTATTGGTTTACTGGTACGACCAACACGTTTACTGGTTTACTGGTTTACTGGTTTATTGGTTTACTGGTTTACTGGTTTACTGGTTTACTGGTTTACTGGTTTACTGGTTTACTGGTTTACTGGTTTACTGGTTTACTGGTACGACCAACAAGGTTTACTGGTTTACTGGTTTACTGGTTTACTGGTTTACTGGTTTACTGGTTTACTGGTTTACTGGTTTACTGGTTTACTGGTTTACTGGTACGACCAACAAGGTTTACTGGTTTACTGGTTTACTGGTACGACCAACATGGTTTACTGGTTTACTGGTTTACTGGTTTACTGGTTTACTGGTTTATTGGTTTACTGGTTTACTGGTTTACTGGTTTACTGGTTTACTGGTTTACTGGTTTACTGGTACGACCAACAAGGTTTACTGGTTTACTGGTTTACTGGTTTACTGGTTTACTGGTTTATTGGTTTACTGGTTTACTGGTTTACTGGTACGACCAACAAGGTTTACTGGTTTACTGGTTTACTGGTTTACTGGTTTACTGGTTTACTGGTTTACTGGTTTATTGGTTTACTGGTTTACTGGTTTACTGGTACGACCAACAAGGTTTACTGGTTTACTGGTTTACTGGTTTACTGGTTTACTGGTTTACTGGTACGACCAACAAGGTTTACTGGTTTATTGGTTTACTGGTTTACTGGTTTACTGGTTTATTGGTTTACTGGTTTACTGGTACGACCAACACGGTTTACTGGTTTACTGGTTTACTGGTTTACTGGTTTACTGGTTTACTGGTTTACTGGTTTATTGGTTTACTGGTTTACTGGTTTACTGGTTTACTGGTTTACTGGTTTACTGGTTTACTGGTTTACTGGTTTATTGGTTTACTGGTTTACTGGTTTACTGGTTTACTGGTTTACTGGTTTACTGGTTTACTGGTTTACTGGTACGACCAACACGTTTACTGGTTTACTGGTTTATTGGTTTACTGGTTTACTGGTACGACCAACACGGTTTACTGGTTTACTGGTTTACTGGTTTATTGGTTTACTGGTACGACCAACATGGTTTACTGGTTTACTGGTTTACTGGTTTACTGGTTTACTGGTTTACTGGTTTACTGGTTTACTGGTTTACTGGTACGACCAACATGGTTTATTGGTTTACTGGTTTACTGGTTTACTGGTTTACTGGTTTACTGGTTTATTGGTTTACTGGTTTACTGGTACGACCAACACGGTTTACTGGTTTACTGGTTTACTGGTTTACTGGTTTACTGGTTTACTGGTTTACTGGTATACTGGTTTACTGGTTTACTGGTTTACTGGTTTACTGGTTTACTGGTTTACTGGTTTACTGGTACGACCAACATGGTTTATTGGTTTACTGGTTTACTGGTTTACTGGTTTACTGGTTTACTGGTTTACTGGTTTACTGGTTTACTGGTTTACTGGTTTACTGGTTTATTGGTTTACTGGTTTACTGGTTTACTGGTACGACCAACAAGGTTTACTGGTTTACTGGTACGACCAACACGGTTTACTGGTTTACTGGTTTACTGGTTTACTGGTTTACTGGTTTACTGGTTTACTGGTATACTGGTTTATTGGTTTACTGGTTTACTGGTTTACTGGTTTACTGGTTTACTGGTTTACTGGTTTACTGGTATACTGGTTTACTGGTTTACTGGTTTACTGGTTTACTGGTTTACTGGTACGACCAACACGGTTTACTGGTTTACTGGTTTACTGGTTTACTAGTTTACTGGTTTACTGGTACGACCAACAAGGTTTACTGGTTTACTGGTTTACTGGTTTACTGGTTTACTGGTTTACTAGTTTACTGGTTTACTGGTACGACCAACAAGGTTTACTGGTTTACTGGTTTACTGGTTTACTGGTTTACTGGTACGACCAACACGGTTTACTGGTTTACTGGTTTACTGGTTTACTAGTTTACTGGTTTACTGGTTTACTGGTTTACTGGTTTATTGGTTTACTGGTTTACTGGTTTACTGGTTTACTGGTTTACTGGTACGACCAACAAGGTTTACTGGTTTACTGGTTTACTGGTTTATTGGTTTACTGGTTTACTGGTTTACTGGTTTACTGGTTTACTGGTTTACTGGTTTACTGGTTTACTGGTTTACTGGTTTACTGGTTTACTGGTTTATTGGTTTACTGGTTTATTGGTTTACTGGTTTACTGGTTTACTGGTTTACTGGTTTACTGGTTTACTGGTTTACTGGTTTACTGGTTTACTGGTACGACCAACACGGTTTACTGGTTTATTGGTTTACTGGTTTACTGGTTTACTGGTTTACTGGTTTACTGGTTTACTGGTACGACCAACACGTTTACTGGTTTACTGGTTTGCTGGTTTACTGGTTTACTGGTTTACTGGTTTACTGGTTTACTGGTTTATTGGTTTACTGGTTTACTGGTTTACTGGTACGACCAACAAGGTTTACTGGTTTACTGGTTTACTGGTTTACTGGTTTACTGGTTTACTGGTTTACTGGTTTACTGGTTTACTGGTTTACTGGTACGACCAACACGGTTTACTGGTTTACTGGTTTACTGGTTTATTGGTTTACTGGTACGACCAACACGTTTACTGGTTTACTGGTTTACTGGTTTATTGGTTTACTGGTTTATTGGTTTACTGGTTTACTGGTTTACTGGTTTACTGGTTTACTGGTTTATTGGTTTACTGGTTTACTGGTTTACTGGTTTACTGGTTTACTGGTTTACTGGTTTATTGGTTTACTGGTACGACCAACACGTTTACTGGTTTACTGGTTTACTGGTTTATTGGTTTACTGGTTTATTGGTTTACTGGTTTACTGGTTTACTGGTTTACTGGTTTACTGGTTTACTGGTTTACTGGTTTATTGGTTTACTGGTTTACTGGTTTACTGGTTTACTGGTTTATTGGTTTACTGGTTTACTGGTTTACTGGTTTATTGGTTTACTGGTTTACTGGTTTACTGGTTTATTGGTTTACTGGTTTACTGGTTTACTGGTTTATTGGTTTACTGGTTTACTGGTTTACTGGTTTATTGGTTTACTGGTTTACTGGTTTACTGGTTTATTGGTTTACTGGTTTACTGGTTTACTGGTTTATTGGTTTACTGGTTTACTGGTTTACTGGTTTACTGGTTTACTGGTTTACTGGTACGACCAACAAGGTTTACTGGTTTACTGGTTTACTGGTTTACTGGTTTACTGGTTTACTGGTTTACTGGTTTACTGGTTTACTGGTTTACTGGTTTACTGGTACGACCAACAAGGTTTACTGGTTTACTGGTTTACTGGTTTACTGGTTTACTGGTACGACCAACAAGGTTTACTGGTTTACTGGTACGACCAACACGGTTTACTGGTTTACTGGTTTACTGGTTTACTGGTTTACTGGTACGACCAACACGGTTTACTGGTTTACTGGTACGACCAACACGGTTTACTGGTTTACTGGTTTACTGGTTTACTGGTTTACTGGTTTACTGGTTTACTGGTTTATTGGTTTACTGGTTTACTGGTACGACCAACACGGTTTACTGGTTTAGCCTCTCCTCACCCTTTAGTGGAGGCACTGGTGTCCAAGGTTTTCTGTTCGGGAACTCTGATAAACCATCAGATGTACGCAGACGATCTGTCCATCATGTCCCCCACCGATGTTAACGGGGGGCGTGTCTAACAGGGGGCGTGTCTAACAGGGGGCGTGTCTAACAGGGGGCGTGTCTAACAGGGGGCGTGTCTAACAGGGGGCGTGTCTAACAGGGGCGTGTCTAACAGGGGGCGTGTCTAACAGAAGCGTGTCTAACAGGGGGCGTGTCTAACAGGGGGCGTGTCTAACAGGGGGCGTGTCTAACAGGGGGCGTGTCTAACAGGGGGCGTGGCTAACAGGGGGCGTGTCTAACAGGGGGCGTGTCTAACAGGGGGCGTGTCTAACAGGGGGCGTGTCTAACAGGGGGTGTGTCTAACAGGGGGCGTGTCTAACAGAAGCGTGTCTAACAGGGGGCGTGTCTAACAGAAGCGTGTCTAACAGGGGGCGTGTCTAACAGGGGGCGTGTCTAACAGGGGGCGTGTCTAACAGGGGGCGTGTCTAACAGGGGGCGTGTCTAACAGGGGGCGTGTCTAACAGGGGCGTGTCTAACAGGGGGCGTGTCTAACAGGGGGCGTGTCTAACAGGGGGCGTGTCTAACAGGGGGCGTGTCTAACAGAAGCGTGTCTAACAGAAGCGTGTCTAACAGGGGGCGTGTCTAACAGGGGGCGTGTCTAACAGAAGCGTGTCTAACAGAAGCGTGTCTAACAGGGGGCGTGTCTAACAGAAGCGTGTCTAACAGGGGGCGTGTCTAACAGGGGGCGTGTCTAACAGAAGCGTGTCTAACAGGGGGCGTGTCTAACAGGGGGCGTGTCTAACAGGGGGCGTGTCTAACAGGGGGCGTGTCTAACAGGGGGCGTGTCTAACAGGGGGCGTGTCTAACAGGGGGCGTGTCTAACAGGGGGCGTGTCTAACAGGGGGCGTGTCTAACAGGGGGCGTGTCTAACAGGGGGCGTGTCTAACAGGGGGTGTGTCTAACAGGGGGCGTGTCTAACAGGGGGCGTGTCTAACAGGGGGCGTGTCTAACAGGGGGCGTGTCTAACAGGGGGCGTGTCTAACAGGGGGCGTGTCTAACAGGGGGCGTGTCTAACAGGGGGCGTGTCTAACAGGGGGCGTGTCTAACAGGGGGCGTGTCTAACAGAAGCGTGTCTAACAGGGGGCGTGTCTAACAGGGGGCGTGTCTAACAGGGGGCGTGTCTAACAGGGGGCGTGTCTAACAGAAGCGTGTCTAACAGGGGGCGTGTCTAACAGGGGGCGTGTCTAACAGAAGCGTGTCTAACAGGGGGCGTGTCTAACAGGGGGCGTGTCTAACAGAAGCGTGTCTAACAGGGGGCGTGTCTAACAGGGGGCGTGTCTAACAGAAGCGTGTCTAACAGGGGGCGTGTCTAACAGGGGCGTGTCTAACAGAAGCGTGTCTAACAGGGGGCGTGTCTAACAGGGGGCGTGTCTAACAGGGGGCGTGTCTAACAGGGGCGTGTCTAACAGGGGGCGTGTCTAACAGGGGGCGTGTCTAACAGAAGCGTGTCTAACAGGGGGCGTGTCTAACAGGGGGCGTGTCTAACAGGGGGCGTGTCTAACAGGGGGCGTGTCTAACAGGGGGCGTGTCTAACAGGGGGCGTGTCTAACAGGGGGCGTGTCTAACAGGGGGCGTGTCTAACAGGGGGCGTGTCTAACAGGGGGCGTGTCTAACAGGGGGCGTGTCTAACAGGGGGCGTGTCTAACAGGGGGCGTGTCTAGGGAAAGAAGAAAAAAAGGGGAAAAGGAGGAAAAAGGAGGAAAATAAGAGGAAAAAAGAAGGAAAAAAAGGGAAAAAAGAGGGGAAAAAATGAGAAAAAGAGGAAAATAAGAGGAAAAAAGAAGGAAAAAAAGGGAAAAAAGAGGGGAAAAAATGAGAAAAAGAGGAAAATAAGAGGAAAAAAGAAGGAAAAAAAGAGGGGAAAAAGAGGAAAATAAAATGGTAAAAAGAGGAAAAAAGAGGGAAAAAAGAAAAAAAGAGGAAAAAAAGAGGAAAAAATAGGGGGAAAAAATAGGGGGAAAAAATAGGGAAAAATAAGAATAAAAGAGGGGAAAAAAGAGGGAAAAAGAAGAAAAAAAGAAGGAAAAGAGGAAAAAAAGGGGGAAAAAATGAGGAAAAAATAGGAAAATAAGAGGAAAAAATAGGGGAAAAAAAGAGGAAAAAAGAAGGAAAAAAAAGAGGAAAAAAGAGGAAAAAAAGAGGAAAAAAGAGGAAAAAGTTGAAACTTTGAGAAAAAAAGTGGAAAAATGTCGAACCATGGGCGTGTCTAACAGGGGGCGTGTCTAACAGGGGGCGTGTCTAACAGGGGGCGTGTCTAACAGGGGGCGTGTCTAACAGGGGGCGTGTCTAACAGAAGCGTGTCTAACAGGGGGCGTGTCTAACAGAAGCGTGTCTAACAGGGGGCGTGTCTAACAGGGGGCGTGTCTAACAGGGGGCGTGTCTAACAGGGGGCGTGTCTAACAGGGGGCGTGTCTAACAGGGGGCGTGTCTAACAGGGGGCGTGTCTAACAGGGGGCGTGTCTAACAGGGGGCGTGTCTAACAGAAGCGTGTCTAACAGGGGGCGTGTCTAACAGAAGCGTGTCTAACAGGGGGCGTGTCTAACAGGGGGCGTGTCTAACAGGGGGCGTGTCTAACAGGGGGCGTGTCTAACAGGGGGCGTGTCTAACAGAAGCGTGTCTAACAGGGGGCGTGTCTAACAGGGGGCGTGTCTAACAGGGGGCGTGTCTAACAGAAGCGTGTCTAACAGGGGGCGTGTCTAACAGGGGGCGTGTCTAACAGGGGGCGTGTCTAACAGAAGCGTGTCTAACAGGGGGCGTGTCTAACAGGGGGCGTGTCTAACAGGGGGCGTGTCTAACAGAGGGCGTGTCTAACAGGGGGCGTGTCTAACAGAAGCGTGTCTAACAGGGGGCGTGTCTAACAGGGGGCGTGTCTAACAGAAGCGTGTCTAACAGGGGGCGTGTCTAACAGAAGCGTGTCTAACAGGGGGCGTGTCTAACAGGGGGCGTGTCTAACAGGGGCGTGTCTAACAGGGGGCGTGTCTAACAGGGGGCGTGTCTAGGGAAAGAAGAAAAAAAGGGGAAAAGGAGGAAAAAGGAGGAAAATAAGAGGAAAAAAGAAGGAAAAAAAGGGAAAAAAGAGGGGAAAAAATGAGAAAAAGAGGAAAATAAGAGGAAAAAAGAAGGAAAAAAAGAGGGGAAAAAGAGGAAAATAAAATGGTAAAAAGAGGAAAAAAGAGGGAAAAAAGAAAAAAAGAGGAAAAAAAGAGGAAAAAATAGGGGGAAAAAATAGGGGGAAAAAATAGGGAAAAATAAGAATAAAAGAGGGGAAAAAAGAGGGAAAAAGAAGAAAAAAAGAGGGAAAAGAGGAAAAAAAGGGGGAAAAAATGAGGAAAAAATAGGAAAATAAGAGGAAAAAATAGGGGAAAAAAAGAGGAAAAAAGAAGGAAAAAAAAGAGGAAAAAAGAGGAAAAAAAGAGGAAAAAAGAGGAAAAAGTTGAAACTTTGAGAAAAAAAGTGGAAAAATGTCGAACCATGGGCGTGTCTAACAGGGGGCGTGTCTAACAGGGGGCGTGTCTAACAGGGGGCGTGTCTAACAGGGGGCGTGTCTAACAGGGGGCGTGTCTAACAGGGGGCGTGTCTAACAGGGGGCGTGTCTAACAGGGGGCGTGTCTAACAGAAGCGTGTCTAACAGGGGGCGTGTCTAACAGAAGCGTGTCTAACAGGGGGCGTGGCTAACAGGGGGCGTGTCTAACAGAAGCGTGTATAACAGGGGGCGTGTCTAACAGAAGCGTGTATAACAGAAGCGTGTCTAACAGGGGGCGTGTCTAACAGGGGGCGTGTCTAACAGGGGGCGTGTCTAACAGGGGGCGTGTCTAACAGGGGGCGTGTCTAACAGGGGGCGTGTCTAACAGAAGCGTGTCTAACAGGGGGCGTGTCTAACAGGGGGCGTGTCTAACAGGGGGCGTGTCTAACAGGGGGCGTGTCTAACAGGGGGCGTGTCTAACAGGGGGCGTGTCTAACAGGGGGCGTGTCTAACAGGGGCGTGTCTAACAGGGGGCGTGTCTAACAGGGGGCGTGTCTAACAGAAGCGTGTCTAACAGAAGCGTGTCTAACAGGGGGCGTGTCTAACAGGGGGCGTGTCTAACAGGGGGCGTGTCTAACAGGGGGCGTGTCTAACAGGGGGCGTGTCTAACAGGGGGCGTGTCTAACAGAAGCGTGTCTAACAGGGGGCGTGTCTAACAGGGGGCGTGTCTAACAGGGGGCGTGTCTAACAGGGGGCGTGTCTAACAGGGGGCGTGTCTAACAGGGGCGTGTCTAACAGAAGCGTGTCTAACAGGGGGCGTGTCTAACAGGGGGCGTGTCTAACAGGGGGCGTGTCTAACAGAAGCGTGTCTAACAGGGGGCGTGTCTAACAGGGGGCGTGTCTAACAGGGGGCGTGTCTAACAGGGGCGTGTCTAACAGGGGGCGTGTCTAACAGGGGGCGTGTCTAACAGAAGCGTGTCTAACAGGGGGCGTGTCTATCAGGGGGCGTGTCTAACAGGGGGCGTGTCTAACAGGGGGCGTGTCTAACAGAAGCGTGTCTAACAGGGGGCGTGTCTAACAGGGGGCGTGTCTAACAGAAGCGTGTCTAACAGGGGGCGTGTCTATCAGGGGGCGTGTCTAACAGGGGGCGTGTCTAACAGGGGGCGTGTCTAACAGGGGGCGTGTCTAACAGAAGCGTGTCTAACAGAAGCGTGTCTAACAGGGGGCGTGTCTAACAGGGGGCGTGTCTAACAGAAGCGTGTCTAACAGAAGCGTGTCTAACAGAAGCGTGTCTAACAGGGGGCGTGTCTAACAGGGGGCGTGTCTAACAGGGGGCGTGTCTAACAGAAGCGTGTCTAACAGGGGGCGTGTCTAACAGGGGGCGTGTCTAACAGAAGCGTGTCTAACAGGGGGCGTGTCTAACAGAAGCGTGTCTAACAGGGGGCGTGACTAACAGAAGCGTGTCTAACAGGGGGCGTGTCTAACAGGGGGCGTGTCTAACAGGGGGCGTGTCTAACAGAAGCGTGTCTAACAGGGGGCGTGACTAACAGGGGGCGTGTCTAACAGGGGCGTGTCTAACAGGGGGCGTGTCTAACAGAAGCGTGTCTAACAGAAGCGTGTCTAACAGAAGCGTGTCTAACAGGGGGCGTGTCTAACAGGGGGCGTGTCTAACAGAAGCGTGTCTAACAGAAGCGTGTCTAACAGGGGCGTGTCTAACAGGGGGCGTGGCTAACAGAAGCGTGTCTAACAGGGGGCGTGTCTAACAGGGGCGTGTCTAACAGGGGGCGTGTCTAACAGAAGCGTGTCTAACAGAAGCGTGTCTAACAGAAGCGTGTCTAACAGGCAAGCCCGGATTACCCAATGGGCATTATGGGCGGGCGGCCAGGGGCCCACGCGCATCAGGGGGCCCATGGCCAGCCTCTTTTTTTTTCTTAATTTATTAATTTAATTTTTTTTTTTTTTTTTATGGATTGGGGCAGCTAGAATTGGAGAAACCCGTAGACTGTATATAACCAATACAATCACGTTGATTTTTTTTTTTTACTAAAATGGAATGTTTTGATTGGTCAAACAGCTAGCAGTCGGACGTCACTGCCCTTATAAACGCCGCACTGACAGCTCCGAGTTGCGGGAGTGTAGGAGTTTGATTGGAGAAAGATGAGTGAGAGAAGCGGTTGTAGTAAAAGAAAGCGGAAAAGGGAAAAGGAGGAGAGGGAGGAAACTTTTTTAAAAAGTGTGCCTTCCATCCAACTTTTTTTCAAAAAGAAGCAGGGATGAGGAGGAAGAGCCGTCGTCAGCTCCGCCGGTACAGCCACCACCGCGCCAGCTCCGCCGGAGCCGGTCCTGCCGCCGGATCCTCCGGAGGAGGATGCCGGACAAAGCGCGACACAGCCGGTTGCTAGTTGTAGCCACAGCGCGCCGGGGGATGCTGCTTGTTGGATGTACAAGCCTCGTACATCCAACAAGCAGCATCCCCCGGCGCGCTGATGGCCATTGAGTCTCAGCTCGTCAAGAAGTTGGACTTTGATGAGATTGTGACTGAGTTTGCGAGTAAGAAAGCAAGAAACAAGTCTTTCTGAGAGAGTGATCATGAGAAAAGAAGATGGGAGTAAAATGGAGAAAGAGCTGAGAAGGAGAAAGAGAGAGAGATGAATGTGGGAAAAAACAGAGAGATGAACCAGAAATGAGAGCCACATTGAAACACAGAGGAGGAGGAGAGGAGAGAGAGAGACACACAGGTATTGTGTGTGTGTGTGTGTGTGTATACGCGTGTGTGTGTGTGTGTGTGTGTGTGTGTGTGTGTGTGTGTGTGTGTGTGTGTGTGTGTGTGTGTGTGTGTGTGTGTGTGTGTGTTTTAGTGTGTGTTTTAGTGTGTTAGGACAACCTATATTACATTTATTTTTCATTTTTATTTAATATCATAAGGCTTTTAGTCTAGTTGACCAGTGCTATTTTGCATCCTTTTAGTATTAGCAGAACATGGTGACAGCCACACTGAAACACAGATGAGAAGGAGAGGACAGAGACAGACAGGAATGAGACTGCCACAGGTATTTTGTGTGTGTATGTGGGTTTGTGTGTGAATAATGTAGGAATCTGACTCTGAATCCACAATCTGGATTTGTGGAGATGAAGCAGCTTTTGTTTGCAAATGGTAATGAGTAACAATATGCTGATAGTCTTGATATTGTAGCTGCTTGCTGAGGAAAGCATAGTTGCAAGTATGTGTAAATCCTGTATGATGGAGGATATCTGCAGGTGCCGATTTTGTCCATTGTAATCATACAGACAGTACCCTATCAGTGTAAATCATGTATAAGATACAGGTGTTTCCAACAAATAGCAGTCCATAATTCAAAACCCAGTTTGTTTGCATGTTTTTGTGTTTTCGGGGGAGAGGGGGGGCCCATCAAGAATTTCTGCCCAGGGGCCCCTGCCCTCTTAATCCGGGCCTGCTAACAGGGGGCGTGTCTAACAGGGGGCGTTTCTAACAGAAGCGTGGGTAACACTTTACAATAAGGGTCCCTTAATTAACGTTAGTTAATGCATTATTAAGCATTAATTAACAGTTTAATAATAGTTAAATAACCATTATTATGTATTACTTAACATTAATTAGCATATTAGTTAATGCATTAATAAACAGTTAGTTAATGCATTATTAAGCATTAATTAACAGTTTAATAATAGTTAAATAACCATTATCATGTATTACTTAACATTAATTAGCATATTAGTTAATGCATTAATAAACAGTTACTTAATGCCTACTGCTCAGAGTTAATTAATACATTAGTAAGCATTAATAAACGTTACATGATGTAATTATTTATCCTTATGTATGCATTACTTAGTATTAAGTAATACATTAGTTAATACATAGGTAAAACGTTAATAATGTCCCTAGTAATCATTTACTAATGGCGTTTATTTGGAGTGAATAAGCATTAAGTAACAGCTACCTAATACATCTACTAATCATTCACTAATGGTGTACATGTTTACTGGATGGGCATTATTAAACAACTATTTAGAGTCTTAAGTAATCATTTCCTAATGGTGCTGTGTATGTTATCAGGTAGCTTACCTGACCTTATGAACGGTAACCTGACATAAACCTTAATAAATGTATAGGAGTGGCTCATAAGCATTACTTAACCATTAGTAAAGGCTTGCTGGACCCTTATTGTAAAGTGTAACACATTTATCCCTTAGGTAACACATTATTAATGCTTAACTGCCTCATAAGCATTACTTAACCATTACTTAACCATTAGTAAAGGCTTGCTGGACCCTTATTGTAAAGTGTAACACATTTATCCCTTAGGTAACACATTATTAATGCTTAACTGCCTCATAAGCATTACTTAACCATAGTTAACCATTAGTAAATACTATTCTGGACCCTTATTGTAAAGTGTAACACATTTATCCCTTAGGTAACACATTATTAATGCTTAACTGCCTCATAAGCATTACTTGACCATAGTTAACCATTAGTAAATTAAGCAATCACATATAAAGAAGTTTACAATTTTTATTTAAAACAAAATAAAACAGATTTTAACAGATAACATTTGTTATATGTATACATCATATATATATATATATATATATATATATATATATATATATATATATATATATATATGATGTATATATATATGATGTATATATATATATATATATATATATATATATATATATGATGTATATATATATGATGTATATATATATATATATATATATATATATATATATATATATATATATATATATATATATATATATATATATATATATATATGATGTATATATATATATGATGTATATATATATATATATATATATATATATTGTAACGGGCTGGTCTAAGGGGTGCCAGTCAGAGTCACGTCTGACAAATAAAAATAACTTTCAACTCAAAAATAAACAGACCTTCAACCCGTACAACAATGTGATAGTGCTCCAAAATAACCAACATACAATAAAGAAACAATTATTCAGACAAGACACAACACAAGTTTCCGTTTGTTTCTTTGTATTTCAGTCCATTCCATATAATCCCGGAATTCCGGTCATTCCACTCCCGATCCCCGACTGTGTATTCCAGTATACAAAAATTAGATCCGGTCCGGGTTTTACCGCGGATCCCCACCCTACGGGCAACCAGGAAACAGTGTCAGGTAAACACACCACACGGTGAAAATGATTTTAAAGACAAAATAAAACAAGACACTGTACCTCCCGTCAGCAAAGTCTGGTCAGTCTGGGGGTCAAAGCAGTCATGGAGCTAGGAACTCTGTGGATTCAGTAAGGCTTATTTTTACCAAGGGTTATAAATTAAATATGCTCGTAACTGCTAGATGCTCAGGAGGTTCTTACCGTGGGCTTCAATGCACAATGGCTTTAAGAACAAGGACTTCCCGTAGCAGGTAAGATTAATCAATATTGGTTGTGTCAACTCTAGTTGTGTCTTTGGCTGTGTTTTACCGCAGGTCTGACAAGAGTGGATGGGTGTGTTTTGAAGTAATTTGCAGGGGTGTTGGCGTGTTCTCATTGGTTGCATGGAAAGGGGCGTGAACGGCTGGATTATTTAATGACGTCAGATCAGCTGGGTCGCTACACTCCTCCCCCCTTAATGAAAGCCGACCAAGGGTAAGGCTGCTGCAGTCATCCTCTTGTCGTCCTCCAGATCCATCCCATTCACCCCGGGAAGCAGAGAAGGTGGTGTCCGGGAACCCCAGGAAGTCCTCTTCCTCTGAGTCTTCGAGAAAGATGTCCAACAGGCGCTTACGCTCTTGCTCCTCCAACTCTTGCGCAGAGGGGTAGCAGGGCTTCAGCCGGGAAACATGGACAACCTTCAGGTCCTGCCCTGAATCCTCCAGAACCACCTGGTAATTAACCGGTCCAACTTGCTGCACCACTCTATAAGGGCCTTGCCATTTAGGGGCCAGCTTCGCAGTGAAGGATTTTTCGGCTTTGGAGAGTGGATGGGCTCGGGTCCAAACTCTGTCTGATGGCTGAAACTCAATGTCTCGCCGAGTTTTGTCGTAGTTTCTTTTCTGCCGACGTCGCGCAGAGTCTAGGTTCTTTGTGACAAAGGCACTCAGATCTTCCAGCTGGACAACCTTAGCATAAGCAGGGGTGTCTGGCGCAGACTCTCTGGGTTGTAGCACAACATCCAGGGGTCCTCTCAAGGGGCGACAGAGATTCAGCTCTGCAGGCGAGACCCCAGTGGACTCCTGGACGGCGGAATTGATGGCGAAGCGGAACTCTGCGAGGTATTTGTCCCAGTGCTTGTGCTGGTTCCCGACATAGGAAGCAATCATGGTTTTTAAGGTACGGTTCACTCTCTCAGTAAGGTTGGTCTGGGGATGATAAGCTGAGGTTAATTTGTGTCCCACATTCCAGGTCCTGCACACTGTTTGGAAGACTGAAGAGATGAACTGTGAACCACGATCAGACAGAAGGAAATCTGGGAGGCCCCATCTGGTTAAGATGTCTTTCACCAGCACCTGAGATATGGTTTCTGCCGTGGCCTTTCGCAAGGGGAATAATTCCACCCATTTGGAATAATAGTCCACAAAAACAAGGAGGTACATATTTTGTTTTGAGCTCTTGGGAAATGGCCCCATCAAGTCCATGCCCAGCATCTCCCAGGGACGTTGGACCAGAGTTTGCTGCAGCTTGCCAGCCAGTCTGCGGTTTTCAGGTTTGTAGGCTTGACAAACTTGGCAGTTCTGCACATGATGCCGTACATCCAGGCTCAGCTGCGGCCAGTAGACCAGATGTTGCAGTCTCCGGTAGGTTTTATGCCTCCCAAGATGACCAGAGAGGGGGTCCTGGTGGAAATAGTCCAGAAGCTGCTCTCTGAAGCTGGGAGGTATGTAGAGCTGGTAGATGGTTTTGTAGGGGAGGGTGACCACACGATAGATGAGATCCTCCATTATGCACAGAGTAGTGTTGGAGTTAATGGTGACCTTGTCATTTTCCACAATCTTTCGATATAGGGCCTGGCATTCAGAGTCCTCCTGCTGTGCCTTCCATAAGGCCTCGATGGAGAGAGGAAGCTCTTTCGACGGTCCTGAGGAGGCAGATATGACAGAAGCACACACAGGTAGAGAGGGCTGATCTCCTGTTGGAGCTCGAGAAAGGGCGTCGGGCACGGTGTTATATTTCCCTTTCCTGTATTCCACTGTGAAGGTGAATTCTTGCAGCCGGAGGGCCCACCTGATGAGCCGAGTGCTGGGTTTGGTGGTTTTAAACACCCACAGGAGAGAGGCATGATCAGTGACCACTGTGAAGAGTCGTCCTTCCAGGTAAGTCCTCCACTTCTCCAGAGCCCACACCACAGCCAAACATTCCAGTTCGGTGGCAGAGTAATTCCTCTCAGCTGGATTCAGGTTGCGGCTGGCAAAAGCGAGGACTTCCTCTGTTCCCAAATCTGACTTCTGGACCATCACGGCTCCAAGCCCTACCTCGCTGGCATCCGTGTACACCACAAAAGGAGCCTTGAAGTTTGGGTGTCCAAGGACAGGTGGGTTGACCAGATGTTCTTTAAGTGTGTCAAATGCCGCTTGGCAGGCAGGTGACCAGAGGAACCTGGCTCCTTTTTTCTTCAGGGCATTGAGTGGCTCCGCGATCCGTGAAAAATTGGGAACGAACCGATGATACCACCCCGCCATTCCCAGGAACCTCTGTACCGCTTTCAGGTTAGTAGGAACGGGGAAGCTGCGCACTGCTTCTGTCTTGTCCGGGTCAACGTGTACTCCATTAGCTGATACGATGTGCCCCAAGAATTTCAGAGATGTCCTAAACAGTTTGCTTTTTTTCATATTTACAGAGAGGCCAGCTCTTCGCAGCTTGTCAAGGACAGATTGTACATCACCAAAATGCTGCTCCCAGGAGGGGGAGAAAATGATGATGTCGTCCAGATAGACGAAGCAGATCAAGCCTTTCAGTTCTCCTAGGGCTCTCTCCATAAGTCTTTGGAAGGTTGCAGGTGCGTTCTTCAGTCCAAATGGCATGACTTTAAATTGAAACAGACCCAGAGGGCAGGTGAAAGCTGTGATTTCTCGCACCTCAGGATCCATTTCCACCTGCCAGTACCCACTATTCAGATCCAGTGAGGAGAAAACTGCAGCACCTGCGAGGTTATCCAGGATTTCCTGGATGGTGGGAATGGGGTAGGCATCAGTGATGGTGTTTTCATTCACTTTCCGGTAATCCACACAAAACCTTGGTTTTCCAATCTTCCGGGGAATCAACACCACCGGAGAAGCCCAAGCCGAGCAAGAAGGTTCAATGACATCCTCCCGTAGCATGTCATCGAGGAGCTCCTTCATCACCTTCAGCTTCGGAGGGGAGACACGATAAGGTTTCTGTTGAAAGGGAATGGGATGAGTGAGGAATATTGGATGTTTCAACAGGTCAGTGCGTCCCACTTTAGTTGTGCAAACATCAGTGTTATTATACAACAAAGTCTCCAACTGGATTTTTCCCTGTTCCTGCAGATGAGCCTCCTGGATGGCCTGCTGGAACAATTGTGAGTCTTCCCCATAGGTCTGTGGAGGGAATAGTGCATAGGCCGATGGAGCTTCCACGGAAAATAAAGCAACAGTGTTGCCAGACTCCCCCTCCCCCAGCGGAGAGGCCGCTGCACAGAAGAAAAACCTCCTCTTGTCATCTTCCCGGAACCAGTACGTCCCTCCTGCCACATCAATCTGCATTCCCGTGAAAAACACGAAATCCAATCCCAGCAGAGCAGGAAATGCCAAAGCAGTTGAATCCAGAACCACCACCGTCACCAACCAAGTCTTTTCCAGCAAGGTCACCTCCAATTCCACCCAACCAAGGGGCCTCCTGGGCTCTCCATCTGCCAAATAGAGCGGGTCACCCGTCCAAGGGCAAAGCCTGTCGCCCGGAGCCTTGATGCTCTCCCATACCTGTTCGCTGAGCAGAGTATAGGTAGACCCAGTATCCACCACTGCTTTGCCACTCCAGTTCCTCACAGTCACCAGCACCGTTAACAAACGCGGCAGGGCAGTGCCGTAGCTCCCTCCAGGGCTGCTGAACTCCTTCAGCCCTCTCACAAAAGAATGAGAGGGAACACACGACGATGGCTGTGCTGCCTGTTGCGTCAAGGTATTGACTGAAGGGCGGTTCCGCTCGTCTGAAGGGCGGGAGGCCGGTGTATGTGGCTGCTGAGTGCATGCGGGTGGGCGGGGTTGCTGAGAGTTAGAGGGCTGCTGTTGTCGCTGAGGGTGGGGTTGATGAGGGTGGGGTTGGGAGGGCGGCTGATGCTGTTGCGAGCGGGACTTAGTCTTCTGAGACTGATTGTAAGCGGGACATGAGAATGGAGCGTGACTGCCTTTACACCTCCAACAGTAAGGATGAGCAGGTTCTGGAGCCACAGGAGGGGAAAAAGCATGTGGGGTGGCACCCCACGTTTAAAAGACACCCACACCCTGGTTTTCACAAAAAAAAAAAGAGAAAAGTAAATAAAAAAAAAAAAAAATAAAGAAAAGGATTGTTTGAGAACAACCTGCAGAACACAGTCAAGATGGAAGATACTGGGTTGGATCAGCTGCAGGATTCTTCTCTGGTGACACTGCCATCTACTGGACAGGAGGATCAATGGCAACTCCCCCCCTCTGTTGGCTTTGGAACACCACCCCCTGCTGCCCAACGGGAGGATTCAGGTCCTGGACATGTAGGAGCTCAGTCAAATATGTCACTCTTGGACATGGACCTGACAGGAGAGTTTCCACTGATACAGCCTAAAGTCGACGATAACATGGACAGTAACGTTCGGCGGACGTTGGATGAGCTGCAAAGGAACCAAGTAGGAATGGATGGCATGTTCATGCAATTTAAAGTGGAGCAACGAGCTCATAATAATAAAATACTGGAGGTCCTGTCTGATCTGAAACAGGCATTCAGTGGGATTCAGGAGCATGGACAGCAGGAAATAAAGAGCTCTTTACAACGGCACACTGAGTATCTCCAGACTCAGTTCACGGCCTCACTTAAATGGAGATTTAAACATCATCATACAGAGGTGCTGAAGAGCATCAGAGATTTTGCTTATATGTACCGTGCCCTCTGCCGTCGGTGGAAAGCGGATATCTCGGAGGAGAAAATCATCCAGCTCATCCTGAAGAACATCCGTCCACATTTGGCGAGCCAGCTGCGGAGCAGTGGGGTTAAAACTGTGGATGCTCTGGTGAGGCTGGGACGACAGCTGGAAAAGGACAGGGAGAAGGAAGTACAGAAGGAGGCACCCCGGCGGTACACTTCTGCCAACACCAGGGTCCCATCTGGGGTGCCACTTTGTAACGGGCTGGTCTAAGGGGTGCCAGTCAGAGTCACGTCTGACAAATAAAAATAACTTTCAACTCAAAAATAAACAGACCTTCAACCCGTACAACAATGTGATAGTGCTCCAAAATAACCAACATACAATAAAGAAACAATTATTCAGACAAGACACAACACAAGTTTCCGTTTGTTTCTTTGTATTTCAGTCCATTCCATATAATCCCGGAATTCCGGTCATTCCACTCCCGATCCCCGACTGTGTATTCCAGTATACAAAAATTAGATCCGGTCCGGGTTTTACCGCGGATCCCCACCCTACGGGCAACCAGGAAACAGTGTCAGGTAAACACACCACACGGTGAAAATGATTTTAAAGACAAAATAAAACAAGACACTGTACCTCCCGTCAGCAAAGTCTGGTCAGTCTGGGGGTCAAAGCAGTCATGGAGCTAGGAACTCTGTGGATTCAGTAAGGCTTATTTTTACCAAGGGTTATAAATTAAATATGCTCGTAACTGCTAGATGCTCAGGAGGTTCTTACCGTGGGCTTCAATGCACAATGGCTTTAAGAACAAGGACTTCCCGTAGCAGGTAAGATTAATCAATATTGGTTGTGTCAACTCTAGTTGTGTCTTTGGCTGTGTTTTACCGCAGGTCTGACAAGAGTGGATGGGTGTGTTTTGAAGTAATTTGCAGGGGTGTTGGCGTGTTCTCATTGGTTGCATGGAAAGGGGCGTGAACGGCTGGATTATTTAATGACGTCAGATCAGCTGGGTCGCTACAATATATGATGTATATATATGATGTATATATATATATATATATATATATATATATATATATATATATATATATATATATATATATATATATATATATATATATATACATCTGTGATAACAGATACGTAACAACAATTCACAGAGGAGAGCTTTGAACAAACATTATTTAGTAACATAATACAATAACACAGTATGATAGGCTGGCATAATTCTATCATCCTTCATTTTATGTTTTGTAGCAGAAATTACTTCAGTGGCCTTTATAACCTCCTTGCATCTTTTAGCAAAGTCTGCCACCGTCTCCCCCTTCTCCACCTGATCATATTCTTCTGGAGCAGCTATTGCGAGCTCTGCAATCGCTGCAGTCCTCACAATAGTAAGTCTGTCTACTCCATACTTCTCGAAGGATTTGGCCATATTCTTCCCCGTCTGGAAAATGGCAAGGACTTCCTTGTACCGCTTCACCACATCACCTGGTCCTCCAACTAATATAAACACACAAGAACAAGAAGGAATGTATCATTTGAATCATGAGATTGATGAGAAGAAAAAAACAAATCATTGTATTTTACTGTTAATGTTCAATGTGCCACGAGACACACTAATCCCATATGTGACACCTCAACACAGTGTAGAAGGATTTTCTGGCACAACTTCACCAAGGTACATGGAAACACCATGACACACAGAGGGAATTATCAAGGCTAAATTGGGAGAAAAAGAGGGGAAAATGCTAAATAAAAATGGACACATTTGGGGTGAATCATTTTTGGAAATGAACATTCATTTGGACCGTACTGGTCCTTCTGGTACATCCCTCTATCAGCGTGCAGGGCTTGAATTTAGCACTCGCCACTTGCCATTTGCGACCCAAATTCCTCAAGTGGCGAGACAGATTTTCTTGCCACTTGGCTAGTTAGAAAAATCGAGATTCCCAACTGTTGTGCCATTTATAAATCAAATTGAGATTCCCAATACTGTGCGCACCATCGCACCTTTTTATTTTTTATTCTTGATGTCAACTCCGGGTGAACCGTCTGAGTCTGACTCTGAAGAATGAATAGTAAACACTCTGAAGAACAACTGGAGAAAATGGACCAATGCAATGTCTCAGTTTGACCAGCAGGGGGCACACTGTATAGTTCCTTAAATGGTTTAGCTGGTGTCTTGTGGTTGTCTTAAGACAGGCTAGGTTGGTTGTTGTAGTCTTAATAAGACACTTTCGAGCTAATAATAAAAAGGCTGCTTGTTTTTAAATTCACTTGTTCGTTCTCATTTGGACATTTTTATCCAGCCCAGAATAAACACATTATTTATACAATAGACCTGCTGCATTATAGAATATACAGACAGGACAGGATCAAAGTGTTACTTTGAAGGTGTAATGCTATATATTCCTCCATAAATGTTAGATTTACAATTAAGTAGGCAACTACTGAAATTAAATTATACAAGAACACATCATGCAATCTAATTTTCCACCAATAGTTTAGTAGTACACTACTGAATGATAATTGTAGCGTATAGAAAAACAGGATTGATGTAATATAGTACTACGATGACTGCTATATACAAATGATGTCGAAATACAAAAGTAAAGCAACGTTTTGGTTTTGGCTAGTAAAAAATCTGGTTGGCTAATAACTTTTTTCATCTACTAGCCACTTGGCTAGTAAGTCAAAAAGTTAATTTCAAGCCCTGTCAGCTTGTCATGAGAGATTGATCTACTTGTAGGGACAACAGACACGTACAGCTCAAGCCAGCCAAGAAATACGTTTCACATACCCCGCAGGCGAGAGCGATGTTTGCTTTTCTTCGCCTTTTTCTCCTTATCCTGTCAGAGCTGGATTCAGAGCTGGATTCAGAGCTGGATTCAGAGTCATCCTCACTGTCGTCTTCACTGTCATGCTGCATCTCAGATCCCCTCATGGCTTCATCATCACTGTCTTCTCATCTGGACTGTTGAGCCTCCTTGAGACATGTCAAAGCTATGGATGCAAGGATTGATAGTTGATTACATCAGTTTGATTGCTTATTGTATACAAACACCTACAACAACAAACACAGCTATGACACAACTTTCGCACCCACAGCGTACACACCCATCATTCTTTAACCCTCGAAAATCCCTTAAAATTAATATACACTTTTTACCCATAGTCCAAATTTGCCTCATTGACTACCATCTCATAAAAGTGCAATAAAAATGTATTAAATAAATATTTATTTTCACTTTCACCACATAAAATCTTTTCAACAACTTCAGACCTAGCCATAGATATAAAGTTAATTATAATCTTTAAATATTATTTTTACAACTCCTGATTTTTTCAATAGGAAAATCACAAAATATGCAATATTTTCAAAAATTAGGTTCAAAATGAAATATATTACAGCATTGACTATGTCAATAATTGATAACATTTATTTTGATGCATTATTATTTTTGGAACAATGAGAGTTAATTTAAAAAAACTTACAATCTTTACCTTCATGTCCAAATTTGCCCCATTGACTCCCATTATAACCACATATTTTTTATGTACTGTAATTCTTACCTATTATAATTTTTTTCAGACGAGTTCCTAATAAATCTAAGCCTCTACCTTCAAAATACAGAGAAAACAGGTTTTATGTCTGGTGACCCCCCCAAAACTAGCAGGGGCAGCAGAGCTTCATCACATCAAGTTTCAGTGACGTCTCATCCATCCCGCTCCGTGTTTAGTTGGGGTCTTTCGTTTAAAAAAGTGTCAGCCTTCACGAGGTGTATTAGCTTCTACACACACCCAGTTACATGACTGAGAAGTCAGTCTTTCAAATTTACCGACGTAAACTTCTTCTTCTCCATTATTCAAGTGTTACTGAGTCAAATATGCAGCATCTTTTTGAAAAGTTTACATTTTGTCAGAATGATGTAATTGTTATGACAACTTGAATTGTGAACTTTTCAAAAAAAGTGTCATAAAGTTAACATTAAGAGCTAACAGTTTAACGTAGTTAGATTAATCTTACCATGTTTTCCAGATGATTTTCCCTTTTCCGCTTTTTCCTTGTGCGTGGTTATCCTGGTCCTGAGAGGTGAGACTCCGAGCTCATCCATCCTGAGACTCTTCTGTAGATGGGGCCGCGGTCAGTGCGCGCAAAGAAAAAAGTGCGGCGTGCGGCGTTCAGGCCAATTCAGAACTAAGGCTTTTAACTAAGGCCTAATATTGGTGCTCCTACTCGGGAAATTCAGAGTCTTCTTGGACAATCAGTTTTCTGACATCACACAACAATGCCTAATGTCAATGTCTGGAACGCTTTGAAGACAGAAATGGGAGTTTTCAATGGGGAAACCCAGAGTTCTGAGGCGTCATGAACGCAGCATTAGCACGCACCAGAACTCAGGAGTTATCGCGGTGTAACCTGGGTGTAACTGCCTTGTAGGAGGAGCAGAATGTTCTGGCAGGGCGGACAGTAATTTTAACATGATAGCCATTTACCAAGCTGCACATTTCATTTTAGGAGCATGCGTGGGTTAAAGTTAGCAAACAAGTTGAGTGAGCTAACAGAAGCCAAAAAAACCCACAAACACCTCAAACTAATTGAATGGCTCCAAAAGAAAAAAATACTGAGATGGAAAGTCAAGTGCAACCGGTGTCATCACAAAATGAAGCTGAAGAAAAAGATTGTGGATCTGTGGACCGATTTGAATGGTAGGTAACTTTGGCTAACATTGTGGGATAACTTTTTTGGTCAGTATTATTATTATTATTATTATTATTATTATTATTATTATTATTATTATTATTATTATTATTATTATTATTATTATTATTATTATTATTATTATTATTATTATTATTATTCGCCAGCTTGATTTCATGATGGACAACATTGCTGCATCCTCAAGAACCCTTTCAAGAATGGCAAAGCAACGGGAGGTCTGCGTGACAGTGATGGAGAGGCTGCATCATAGAGAAGGACAGAGAATTGGGGGAAGGAGCATTTCGTGGTGATAGATGAGTCACTTCAGACATAAAAGAAAGGTAACTTTTTATATTAACTGCTACAAATTGTTAGGCTGCTAATTATGACTTAGTCTTGTGATGCCCAACGTTCAGGTCGAGACTGGACAAGACTTGAATGTCTGGGGAAGTTAAAAGTAAAATAGGCAGGTTTAATAAGAGTTTTCTTTTTCCTGCTCCTTTCTGAACATGGATAAAGATGCAATTGTTTGCTATTTCATTTGGTACAATTTGAATGTTTCCATGGGCAGAACAAGTAAATGAAATTAAATGAAAATCTGTGTTAGTCTTTCATCCTCAACCAATGATTGGTTAGCTCTGCTTTGCACACACCTTACCAGAAACGTCAGCAATGTTAGCAACGAAAGGCCCACCCTAAAAGACTGTTGGTTGGTTTTGCAACACTGTTTTTTTTAAAAACTCACAAAACGTTTCCACCCAGACACCCGCTTATTTTTACAAAATTGAGGCGGAACTTCCCCAGACAATAATTTTGAAATATTAGAGTTTGGAAACGAGACTAGTTATAACCACATCACCAATGTGGAAAAATTAATTAGTATATTCAAAGATTCAATATGTAAAATTTGATCAGAATTTTGAGGTGAAACATTACAAAATCATGTTCAATTATCAGAAATATGTTTAGAAAGAAGAGTTTAAATGTTATGTCAAAGACATTTAACAATTGAAGATGCAAAAGGCACCATATACAAGCGCAACAGTAAAAGTTGGTGGCGAAGTGCAAATATGCGGCCTCCAACAGGGAGCAGGGTGCGGATTTTTATTTTAAAAGTTGTACCAGCGCTCCTGCTCCATCCCGCTCCAATTTAGCTCCAGGGCCACCCATACCTGACCCACAACCAGCTTGTTTTCTAGCTGGATCTGTTTGTTATCGAAAAGTATGTAATTGATTAAATTATTATTCAAACTGTGGGAGGGAAGACATCTGACACAGAACTCATACTGGAATCTGACGATGCCAGGTTTGGGTTTAAGTGTACAACGCTGCTTTTTTGGACAGGTCTGTGAGCAAGGAGCAAGAAAATTCTCACCTGCTCTGTTTCCCTCACATGCTCTGGTCCACCATCCACATGTAGAGACCTATACTGTATTTTTTAGCCTGGTATTTGGCTGTACTTTGTGTGTATAAAAAGAGTTAAAAACTGCAAGATCTAACTGCTGTCTGAGCGTCGATCAGCTGAGCCAGAGCACAATGGGTGGGACACTACACAGCTGTAGCAGCATATGTGTATGTTTTATAACATCGGCAAGAAAGAAAAACATTGTTGATTGTCTTCTCAATCGCAGTGAAACGATTGGATTGCCGATCGACAGAAGCCAAGTTGAAACAGCAGCCCATCATTTATAATGTTCATGCTTATAGTGATGAAAAACAGAATGGGACAGAATCATTCCTATAGAAACTCTTAAATTTGGCTATAGTAATCATCCATTCCATGGAAATCTTGCATTTTACTTTGTCTAATCAGATTTGTCAACTTTATTCCTGCTAACATTATAAATTTATCTGACACAAGGTTAATAATCTTGTTTCTTGTTCTGTCATTTTCCCCAAAACACAGTATGGAAGGGGCAGGATGGCTGGGGGCTGGAAGCGGAGGAAGTGGGTGTTCGGGATGCTGGGGGTGCAAAGCACGCGGAGGCGGCCAGGGCGAAGACATCCAGGGAAGCCGGTGCTTCGCTTGGTGGAGAAGAGGGGGAGGAGAGAACTGGTGCCACTCATAGCTCATCATGTCAAAAGGGAGCAGACATTTCCAGGGAGGATAAACAGAGGGTAGCCTATCATACTGTGTTATTGTATTATGTTACTAAATAATGTTTGTTCAAAGATCTCCTCTGTGCAAATTGTTGTTACGTATCTGTTATCACAGATGTGTATATATATATATATATATATATATATATATATATATATATATGATGGTATATGTTGAATACATATAACAAATGTTATATGTAAAAAATCTGTTTTATTTTGTTTTAAATAAAAAGTGTAAACTCATATGTGATTGCTTAATTTACTAATGGTTAACTATGGTTAAGTAATGCTTATGAGGCAGTTAAGCATTAATAATGTGTTACCTAAGGGATAAATGTGTTACACTTTACAATAAGGGTCCAGCAAGCCTTTACTAATGGTTAATTATGGTTAAGTAATGCTTATGAGGCAGTTAAGCATTAATAATGTGTTACCTAAGGGATAAATGTGTTACACTTTACAATAAGGGTCCAGAAAAGTATTTACTAATGGTTAACTATGGTTAAGTAATGCTTATGAGGCAGTTAAGCATTAATAATGTGTTACCTAAGGGATACATGTGTTACACTTTACAATAAGGGTCCATAATAGTATTTACTAATGGTTAACTATGGTTAAGTAATGCTTATGAGGCAGTTAAGCATTAATAATGTGTTATCTAAGGGATAAATGTGTTACACTTTACAATAAGGGTCCAGCAAGCCTTTACTAATGGTTAACTATGGTTAAGTAATGCTTATGAGGCAGTTAAGCATTAATAATGTGTTACCTAAGGGATAAATGTGTTACACTTTACAATAAGGGTCCAGCAAGCCTTTACTAATGGTTAAGTAATGGTTAAGTAATGCTTATGAGGCAGTTAAGCATTAATAATGTGTTACCTAAGGGATAAATGTGTTACACTTTACAATAAGGGTCCAGCAAGCCTTTACTAATGGTTAAGTAATGGTTAAGTAATGCTTATGAGGCAGTTAAGCATTAATAATGTGTTACCTAAGGGATAAATGTGTTACACTTTACAATAAGGGTCCAGCAAGCCTTTACTAATGGTTAAGTAATGGTTATGAGCCACTCCTATACATTTATTAAGGTTTATGTCAGGTTACCGTTCATAAGGTTAGGTAAGCTACCTGATAACACACACAGCACTATTAGGAAATTATTACTTAAGACTCTAAATAGTTGTTTAATAATGCCCATCCAGTAAACATGTACACCATTAGTGAATGATTAGTAGATGTATTAGGTAGCTGTTACTTAATGCTTATTCACTCCAAATAAACACCATTAGTAAATGATTACTAGGGACATTATTAACGTTTTACCTATGTATTAACTAATGTATTACTTTATACTAAGTAATGCATACATAAGGATAAATAATTACATCATGTAACGTTTATTAATGCTTACTAATGTATTAATTAACTCTGAGAAGTAGGCCTTAAGTAACTGTTTATTAATGCATTAACTAATATGCAAATTAATGTTAAGTAATACATAATAATGGTTATTTAACTATTATTAAACTGTTAATTAATGCTTAATAATGCATTAACTAACGTTAATTAAGGGACCCTTATTGTAAAGTGTTACCACAGGGGGCGTGTCTAACAGAAGCGTGTCTAACAGGGGGCGTGTCTAACAGGGGGCGTGGCTAACTCTTCTAGTTCCGACTCGTTTGGAAATTTCACTCAGAACAAACAGAAAACAGGAGACAGAATCTAGTTTATCCGTTTATCATCATCATCATCATCATCATCATCATCATCATTCAATTCAATTCAATTCAATTTTATTTATATAGCGTCTAATACAACAGATGTCTCTAGACGCTTTCCAGAGATCCAGAACATGAACATAAACATAAACATAAACATAAACATAAACCCCCGAGCAATTATTATATAAACAATGGAGGTAAAAACTCGCATAGTGGGAGAAAAACCTTAAGCCAAACAGTGGCAAGAAAAACTCCCCTTTAGGAGGAAGAAACCTGGACCAGGACCAGGCTCGTAAGGGGGGACCCTCCTGCCGAGGGTAAGACTGGGGGAGTCAGGGACGTCAACAGCACAGCAGGCAGGTGGAAGCAACAACGGGATGACCGGGGATGGGGGGGGGGGGGGGCGGGAACACAGGCCAGCACGCAGCTCCCGAGGCTCCGGCCTGCAAACATGCACAAAAGAGAAAAAAGGGGGGCCGGCACAAGAAACTACAGGAACGATGGACAAGAATGATAGCTATGAGATATTTATAATAAATAAAAATGGTAATGGAGAAGAGAGGAAGGGAAGAGGAGAGGAGAAGAAGGGTGAGAGGCACCGCCCAGCGGATCATGTCGGTCCCCCCTGCAGCATAAGCCTATAGCAGCATATCTACCACCAAGCTATATTTGAGACTAACTATTATAGTCTTGTTCTATAGCTGCAACTATGACTACTGACTCTAACACACTAGAGTTTACACTACCTAGAGATTTACCAACACCAGCTAGAGGTCATCATCATCATCATCATCTTCTTCATCATCATCATCATCATCATCATCATCATCATCATCATCATCATCATCATCATCATCATCATCATCATCACTCCCCCCCTCATGGTGAACTAAGGCACATTCCAGGTGACGTTCCAGTCTCTGGTTCCAGTCTCTGTTACGTTTACTCTAGGAACTACGAGTAAACCTGCACTCTGAGGGCCTGATTTACTAAAGGTTTGCGTGCGTAAAAACCTGTGCAAACTTGACATCACCCGCAAACCAAAGTGCCAGCTGATCTACTAACAGCTGATCTACTAACAGCTGATCTACTAACAGCGTGCAAAGAGGACTGCGCCTCTGAAATGCGCAAAATAGCACACGCAATTCAGTTAGTACTTTTGCCCTGATGAATAATCAATATGGGGCGTACCCGGCAAAAATCCTAAATACTGGGAGGGGAAGATGCAAATTGCTCCATTTACCACGCGCAATGAGATTTACCAAGCCTAAAAGTAATTGCACGTATTGTGATTGCGTCTGTATTTAATACGTTCGAAAGGAAGGTGCTAATCTGCTGCTGCTGTTATTGTGGCAAGGAGGCGACATCCAAAATCAAAGAATACGCAGAGAGTCTTTATTCTGCTGCATGCTATTTTAAAAATGGTTGCACAAGTTTTATTAAAGGCCTCTTTTTCTTTAGTTCTTCGCCTTATATCTTGCCACCTTCTTTTAATGTGCCCCCCTCCACTCGCCCACAAGCAGGCCAAGCCTTTGTGCCAAACTTTGTATTTTATTGATTACTTATCTTATTGAATGTGAAATCATCCTTCGTAAATTACATTTAAAAAATACATTTACAAAAAAAACAATTTTTTTAGTTATATTTGCGCGCCCTGCTTTGCTCCAAGTCTGCGCCCACTCGCCGCCGACTCTGCTCCACCTGCGCGGACTCTGCGCCGAGTCTGCGCCGAGTCTGCGCCACCCCGTTCTATGTGAAAAAGGCTTAACTCAGAGGGGGAACACTGAGTCTTTTTTTAGACATTTTGTTCACATTTTCACTGTCAACTGCGGATTCTGGTGTTTTCCTCTTTGCAGCAAGTTTAAACAAATCCTCCTCCATTACACTATCCTCCTCTCCATCCAACACAGACTCAGCCATCCCGGTGGCAGTCTGTCCAGTCAGCCCCTTCAACAGAGCCTGACTTCCAGACTGTGCCATCTCGCTCTGTAGCCTACACCGGTCGCCTCGCTCTGCACAAAAACCTGCGCCCCACTTTGCGCTTCGCCCGGCGCTCCGCCCGACGCAGCAGAGCCGGCTGTCAGCTCTGACAGCCGGCGGGGGAACGGCTCT
This sequence comes from Cololabis saira, assembly GCF_033807715.1. Classification (NCBI taxonomy): domain Eukaryota; kingdom Metazoa; phylum Chordata; class Actinopteri; order Beloniformes; family Belonidae; genus Cololabis; species Cololabis saira. The sequence goes on from NC_084593.1 coordinate 678,762, forward strand.
GTCGGGGCATGAACGGATCAACTTGATATATTGAAGACATTTATGTGACCTCGTTGTGTGTTACGAGTAAAACGTTTTCAGTCAAAGTAAAATGTGCGCTTCCTTGCATTATTTACATCTAAGTGATTTTATTTCTCTACGTTTTAGACAGATTATTAATAGGAAAGCAGTGAGAATGCACTTTTTTCCTTAAAATGCTGTCCTACAGGACTGATTTTGTGCCCGCCCTAATAAGCCTCGTGCCCCCTCTGAATATTTGCTCTGGCGCCGACCTTGTCTCTAACTCCAACTCGTCAAATTTCATTTTGCGCTTGCGACTATCCTGCTTTCCATCCAGACTCTCCATGGCGCAAAGTTTGCGCTCGCAAACCGTAAGACACGCAACACCTCATTTAAATACTGCTGTTTGCACCTGTTATCAATTGCACACACAATCTTAGTTGATCACCCGCAAACCACGCAACAGCACGCGCAAACTTTTTCAGTGCACATGCAATTTAGTACTCTTTATTTAGGATCTTAGAAAATCGGGCCCTGAGAGCGGAGAGCTCTGCCAGGAACATAAGGCACTATCAGGTCTTGTAAATACTGCGGAGCTGAGCCGTTTTGGGCTTTATACGCAAGTAATAAAATTTTTAATTTTATGGTAGCCATTTATTTCCTTTTTTTTCCTATTTTCCCTTCTTTTTTCTTCCTTTTTCATGTCCTTTTTAATCTTGCAATTTTGACTTTTTTCTCGAAATTTTGACTTTTTTCTCGACATTTCGACTTTTTTCTCGAAGTGCATAATGAAAAATAAATCTTCCCCCAGTTCTAACTAATATAGAAACATGCAGCATGTGTTTCTTCATTCTAAGGCTTATACAAGACTTTTCATTTTTGCGGCTCCAGACATGTTTGTTTTTTGTGTTTTTGGTCCAATATGGATCGAAAACATGTTGGGTTTAGACCCCTGGTTTATATCTATCTAAATAGATTGTGTAATTTTAGACCAGTTTGGAAATTTCACTCAGAACAGAAAACAGGAGACAGAATCTAGTTTATCCGTTTATCTTCATCATCATCTTCATCATCATCACCCCCCCCCTCATGGTGAACTAAGGCACATTCCAGGTGACGTTCCAGTTCTCTGGTTCCAGTCTGGACCAGGTCCAGGTCCAGGTCCAGGTCCAGGTCCAGGTCTTTGGTTAAATCAGTTAAATCCTGGTTACAATGATTGATCAGCACATTCATCAATAATCAATAATCAATAATCCCAGCTAATCAATCACAGCTGGTTCGTTTTGGTTCAGAGCTGGTCCAGTTCTAGACCAGGACCTGGTCCAGTTCTAGACCAGGACCTGGTCCAGTTCTAGACCAGGACCTGGTCCAGTTCTAGACCAGGACCTGGTCCAGTTCTAGACCAGGACCTGGTCCAGTTCTAGACCCAGGTCCAGGACCTGGTCCAGTTCTAGACCTGGACCTGGTCCAGTCCGGTCCGGTTCCCTCTGATTTCAAGAGAAATATGTGCAAAAACAAGGAAAGTGACAAAACAGCAGAGTCCAGCAGGTCCGGTCCAAAAGGACCAGAACCAGGACCAGGACCTGGTCCACTTGGACCAGGTCCTGGTCCTGGTCCAAGTGGACCAGAACCAGGTCCGGGCCTGGTTCAGGTTCTGGTCCAAGTGGACCAGAACCAGAACCTGGTTCTGGTTCTGGTCCACTTGGACCAGGACCAGAATGTAAAGCTTCAAGTGACGGAAGCAGCTTTGGTTTTGGCTGCACCGGTCCGGTTCCCATCCCGGTTCTCCAGGTGACCCCGGTTCTCCAGGTGACCCCGGTTCTCCAGGTGACCCTGGTTCTCCAGGTGACCCCGGTTCTCCAGGTGACCCTGGTACCCTTGAGGGCCGGCCCTGAGGGACCGGGAACCTGGGGGGACCAGGTTCTCCCGGTTCCCTTGATCCCCCCTTGGTCCCCAGTCCGGGTCCCTGGTCCGGTCCTTCAGGTCCCAGTCCCCGGTCCAGGACCAGGTCCCCGGTCCAGGACCAGGTCCAGGTCCGGTCCTCAGGGCCGGCCCACGTCCACGGTGATCAGCGTGTAAAGGTCCAGCTTCTCCAGCTTCACCAGCTTGTAGCTCAGAGAGCTGATGCCGTCAGAGTTCCGGGTCCTGGTCCAGGTCCTGGTCCAGGTCCAGGTCCAGGTCCAGGACCGGTCCTCAGGGCCGGCCCACGTCCACGGTGATCAGCGTGTAAAGGTCCAGCTTCTCCAGCTTCACCAGCTTGTAGCTCAGGGAGCTGATGCCGTCAGAGTTCATGGTCTCCCTGGTGTGAGCAATCCGGTTGAACCTGGAACCAGCAGAACCAGCAGAACAGTCAGAACCAGCAGAAAATAAAGAAATTAATCTAAATTTAACGTTTCCTGAAACATTAGAAAGAAACGAACTAAGCCAACTAGTCAGCCTTCCGATTGGTCGGTCAGGGACCAATCAGAAACCTCATCCTCTGTTGCTGCTCTCAGTCCTTGATGTTATCAGACGGCTCGGTCCGTTCTGAACCAGGTCCACAGATGTTCCTGAGAGGGGAGGGTTAGTGGGGGCAGAGTCACCTTTGTACATTCCACCAGGGAGATTGTGACCAGAGCGATCGGCCAAAACCGCTGTGTCAAGGTCAGATTATAGAATCAACAATTATATTGAAAAGAACAGACAGACTCAGTAATTTTCCGTCTGCCTTCAGTCTCTATTTAATTACAGGTTAACTGGTTTAATTACAGGTTAACTGGTTTAATTACAGGTTAACTGGTTTAATTACAGGGTTAACTGGTTTAATTACAGGGTTAACTGGTTTAATTACAGGTTAACTGGTTTAATTACAGGGTTAACTGGTTTAATTACACGGTAAACTGGTTTAATTACAGGGTTAACTGGTTTAATTACAGGGTTAACTGGTTTAATTACAGGTTAACTGGTTTAATTACAGGTTAACTGGTTTAATTACAGGGTTAACTGGTTTAATTACAGGGTTAACTGGTTTAATTACACGTTAACTGGTTTAATTACAGGTTAACTGGTTTAATTACAGGTTAACTGGTTTAATTACAGGTTAACTGGTTTAATTACAGGGTTAACTGGTTTAATTACAGGTTAACTGGTTTAATTACAGGTTAACTGGTTTAATTACAGGTTAACTGGTTTAATTACAGGGTTAACTGGTTTAATTACAGGTTAACTGGTTTAATTACAGGTTAACTGGTTTAATTACAGGGTTAACTGGTTTAATTACAGGGTTAACTGGTTTAATTACAGGGTAAACTGGTTTAATTACAGGTTAACTGGTTTAATTACAGGGTTAACTGGTTTAATTACAGGTTAACTGGTTTAATTACAGGGTTAACTGGTTTAATTACACGGTAAACTGGTTTAATTACAGGGTTAACTGGTTTAATTACAGGTTAACTGGTTTAATTACAGGTTAACTGGTTTAATTACAGGGTTAACTGGTTTAATTACAGGGTTAACTGGTTTAATTACACGTTAACTGGTTTAATTACAGGTTAACTGGTTTAATTACAGGTTAACTGGTTTAATTACACGTTAACTGGTTTAATTACAGGTTAACTGGTTTAATTACAGGTTAACTGGTTTAATTACACGTTAACTGGTTTAATTACAGGTTAACTGGTTTAATTACAGGGTTAATTCAATTCAATTCAATTCAATTTTATTTATATAGCGTCTAATACAACAGAGTTGTCTCTAGACGCTTTACAGAGACCCATACCCAGAACATGACCCCCGAGCAGATATTACATAAACAATGGCAGGTAAAAAACTCCCCTAGTGGGAGAAAAACCTTAAGCCAAACAGTGGCAAGGAAAAACTCCCCTTTAGGAGGGAAGAAACCTTGAGCAGGACCAGGCTCATCAGGGGGGACCCTCCTGCCGAGGGCCAGACTGGTGGGTCAGGGACGGCAACAGCACAGCAGGCAGGTGGAAGCAGCAACGGGATGACCGGGGGTGGGGACCGCAGGCCAGCACACAGCTCCCGAAGCTCCGGCCCAATCAGCAAGTCCCAGGTTGGGGTGCAGGGTCAGGAAAAGACTTGTGCTCCGTAATGCAAGCTACAAGCCACCCATGGCCACCTGCAGGACAAAAGAGAGAAAAGGGAGGAGAAGGGGGGGGCAGCAACGGGATGACCAGGGGTGGGGACCGCAGGCCAGCACACAGCTCCCGAAGCTCCGGCCCAATCAGCAAGTCCCAGGTTGGGGTGCAGGGTCAGGGAAAGACTTGTGCTCCGTAATGCAAGCTACAAGCCACCCACGACCACCTGCAGGTTCCGGTGTCCGGCAAAGGATGCTGCAACATGGACAAAAGAGAGAAAAGGGAGGAGAAGGGGGGGCCAGCACAAGAAACTACAGGAGCGACTCTGACACACTAAAGTTTACACTACCTAGAGATTTACCAACACCAGCTAGAGGTTTACTAAACACTAACTATAGGCTTTACTAAACAGAAAGGTTTTAAGTTTAGTTTTAAAGGTGGAGGTGGAGTCAGCCTCCTTAACCCAGATTGGAAGTTGGTTCCAAAGTAATGGTGCCTGATAGCAGAACGCCCGCCCTCCAAATCTACATTTAGATACTCTAGGAACTACGAGTAAACCTGCACTCTGAGAACGGAGAGCTCTGACAGGAACATAAGGCACTATCAGGTCTTGCAAATAATGCGGAGCTAAGCCGTTTTGGGCTTTATATGAAAGTAATAAAATTTTAAATTGGATTCTGAATTTTACGGGTAACCAATGGAGCGACGCTAACACTGGAGAGACGTGGTCTCTCCTGCTAATTCCTGTCAGTACTCGTGCTGCTGCATTTTGGATCAGCTGGAGCCTATTCAGCAAATTACTTGGACATCCTGCTAACAACACATTACAGTAATCTAGTCTAGAAGATACAAACGCATGAACTAGTTTTTCTGCATCACTCTGTGAGAGGATTTTCCTAATCTTTGCAATATTACGGAGATGGAAAAAGGCTATTTTACAAACCTGATTGACATATGGTTTAAACGACAAATCCTGATCGAAAATAACACCAAGATTTCTCACAGTTGCACTGGAAGCCATCGCAACACCATCTAATCCCTTCCTAAGATGCTCTGGACCAAGAATGATAACCTCTGTTTTATCTGAATTTAGAAGCAGGAAATTTCTGGACATCCAGTCCTTGATGTCCCTAAGACATGCCTGAAGTTTAACTAACGGTTCTGTTTCATCCGGCTTCATAGACAAATAGAGCTGCGTATCATCAGCATAACAATGAAAGTGTATGCCGTGATTCTGGATTATACTTCCCAACGGCTGCATGTATAAACTGAACAAGATTGGCCCTAGCACTGAACCCTGCGGAACACCATAACAGACCCTTGACTGTTCTGAAGAAACCTCATGTACATGAACAAACTGGAACCTGTCAGATAGATATGATTTAAACCAACATAGAGCTGTCCCTTTAATCCCAACAACATGCTCTAACCTGTGCAGTAAAATGCCATGATCTATAGTGTCAAAAGCAGCACTGAGGTCCAGTAGAACCAGTATGGACACTAATCCCTTATCTGAGGCCATAAGGAGGTCATTCGTGACTCGAACAAGTGCTGTCTCTGTGCTATGATGCATTCTGAACCCTGACTGAAAGACTTCAAACAGATCATTTCTATACAAATAGTCACATAACTGGCTTGAAACTGCCTTTTCCAGAATTAGGTTAACGGTTTAATTACAGGGTTAACGGTTTAATTACAGGTTAACTGGTTTAATTACACGTTAACTGGTTTAATTACACGTTAACTGGTTTAATTACACGGTTAACTGGTTTAATTACACGTTAACTGGTTTAATTACAGGTTAACTGGTTTAATTACAGGGTTAACTGGTTTAATTACAGGTTAACTGGTTTAATTACACGTTAACTGGTTTAATTACAGGTTAACTGGTTTAATTACACGTTAACTGGTTTAATTACAGGTTAACTGGTTTAATTACACGTTAACTGGTTTAATTACAGGTTAACTGGTTTAATTACACGTTAACTGGTTTAATTACACGTTAACTGGTTTAATTACAGGTTAACTGGTTTAATTACACGGTTAACTGGTTTAATTACAGGTTAACTGGTTTAATTACACGTTAACTGGTTTAATTACAGGTTAACTGGTTTAATTACAGGGTTAACTGGTTTAATTACACGTTAACTGGTTTAATTACAGGTTAACTGGTTTAATTACAGGTTAACTGGTTTAATTACAGGTTAACTGGTTTAATTACACGGTTAACTGGTTTAATTACACGGTTAACTGGTTTAATTACAGGTTAACTGGTTTAATTACAGGGTTAACTGGTTTAATTACACGTTAACTGGTTTAATTACAGGTTAACTGGTTTAATTACAGGGTTAACTGGTTTAATTACAGGTTAACTGGTTTAATTACAGGGTTAACTGGTTTAATTACAGGGTTAACTGGTTTAATTACACGTTAACTGGTTTAATTACAGGTTAACTGGTTTAATTACAGGGTTAACTGGTTTAATTACAGGGTTAACTGGTTTAATTACAGGGTTAACTGGTTTAATTACAGGTTAACTGGTTTAATTACAGGTTAACTGGTTTAATTACAGGGTTAACTGGTTTAATTACAGGGTTAACTGGTTTAATTACACGTTAACTGGTTTAATTACAGGTTAACTGGTTTAATTACAGGTTAACTGGTTTAATTACACGTTAACTGGTTTAATTACAGGTTAACTGGTTTAATTACACGGTTAACTGGTTTAATTACACGGTTAACTGGTTTAATTACAGGTTAACTGGTTTAATTACACGTTAACTGGTTTAATTACAGGTTAACTGGTTTAATTACAGGGTTAACGGTTTAATTACAGGGTTAACGGTTTAATTACAGGGTTAATTGGTTTAATTACAGGGTTAACTGGTTTAATTACACGTTAACTGGTTTAATTACACGGTTAACTGGTTTAATTACAGGTTAACTGGTTTAATTACAGGTTAACTGGTTTAATTACAGGTAAACTGGTTTAATTACAGGTTAACTGGTTTAATTACAGGTTAACTGGTTTAATTACAGGTTAACTGGTTTAATTACACGGTTAACTGGTTTAATTACACGTTAACTGGTTTAATTACAGGGTTAACTGGTTTAATTACACGTTAACTGGTTTAATTACAGGGTTAACTGGTTTAATTACAGGTTAACTGGTTTAATTACAGGTTAACTGGTTTAATTACAGGTTAACTGGTTTAATTACAGGGTTAACTGGTTTAATTACAGGTTAACTGGTTTAATTACACGGTTAACTGGTTTAATTACAGGTTAACTGGTTTAATTACAGGTTAACTGGTTTAATTACACGGTTAACTGGTTTAATTACAGGTTAACTGGTTTAATTACAGGTTAACTGGTTTAATTACAGGTTAACTGGTTTAATTACACGTTAACTGGTTTAATTACAGGGTTAACTGGTTTAATTACAGGTTAACTGGTTTAATTACACGTTAACTGGTTTAATTACACTGTTAACTGGTTTAATTACACGTTAACTGGTTTAATTACAGGTTAACTGGTTTAATTACACGTTAACTGGTTTAATTACATGGTTAATTGGTTTAATTACAGGTTAACTGGTTTAATTACAGGTTAACTGGTTTAATTACAGGTTAACTGGTTTAATTACACGTTAACTGGTTTAATTACACGTTAACTGGTTTAATTACACGTTAACTGGTTTAATTACATGGTTAATTGGTTTAATTACAGGTTAACTGGTTTAATTACAGGTTAACTGGTTTAATTACACGGTTAACTGGTTTAATTACACGTTAACTGGTTTAATTACAGGTTAACTGGTTTAATTACACGGTTAACTGGTTTAATTACACGTTAACTGGTTTAAGTACAGGGTTAACTGGTTATCTGGTGTAACTACATGTGTGACCAGGGTTAACCCGGTTAACCCAGTCGGTACTGGGTGACCCGGCTGGGCGGTACCGTGTGACCCGGCAGGGCGGTACCGGGTGGGCGACCCGGTTAACACGGTTGACCCGGGTATAGGCGGTACCGGTACCTCTGAGGGTTGGGCTCGTTCTGCTTGTCCCGGTTGTGTCGGATCATCCGGCACCGGCCGATTTCCCCGCTGGGCCTGGACACGGACATTCCCCGGAACACGATCCTGGGGAGAGAGGAGAGGGTGACCCGGTGGACCAGAACCATCCAGAACCCTCCAGAACCACCTGGACCCCCCCAGACCGACCCAGAACCCCGACCCGGCCCAGGGTCCGGCACCACCGGGGATCAGCAACCCGCGGCTCTAGAGCCACACGCAGCTCTTTAGCGCCGCCCTGGTGGCTCCTGGAGCTTTTTCAAAAATGTTTGACCCATTTTTTTCTCTCCTTTTTTTCCTGTTTTTCTTCCTTTTTCGTTTCCTTTTTAATCTCGACACTTCTCGAAATTTTTACTTTTTTCTAAACCTTTCGACCTTTTTTTCTCGACATTTTGACTTTCTTCTCGAAATGCATAATGTGCAGCTGATCCAGAATGCAGCAGCACGAGTACTGACAGGAATCAGCAGGAGAGACCACGTCTCTCCAGTGTTAGCGTCGCTACATTGGCTACCTGTAAAATTCAGAATCCAATTTAAAATTTTATTACTTGCATATAAAGCCCAAAACGGCTTAGCTCCGCAGTATTTACAAGACCTGGGGCCTCATTTAAAATGGACTGCGTAGGATTCATACTAAAAGTGCACGTACGCTCAAAAGCCGAAAATGCCGGGCGCAAAATGCCGGATCAATAAAACCATGTGCACGCAGATTTGCACGCAACGTTCCTTTATGAATCACAGACCTGCGCAGCTGAATCCGCCTCTAATCCCGCCCTCTACACGCCCATAAATGCATATGGATGAGCCTACTGAGCATGCGCAGTGGCTTCCTGCAACCTGTTTGGCGTCAGAATGAATTAGAAGTAGCAGCCACCGTGACACTGACTTTCACGGAGACCTAGATGTTGTAGATGATGTGGAGGACAGGAAAACCACATTATTTGGTGGTCACAGTAAAAGTTAGAATAACTATATAAATAGTATACAATAAAATAAAGCGAGTGAGTGGCAGCACGCCGTTGCTGCACTAAACGCCGTGAGTTCCCCGGCGCAACAGGGGGGACATGCCCCCCCGTCTTTTCAAAATCATGTTTTTTTTCCCCTTACTTTTTACAGTTTAAAAACTAACGGTAGGCTCAGCCTTAAACTGCAAATTATCAAGACACTGTATGAAAGCGATACGAAAACGGCCGCGCAGCCCCGCTTCACCCCCCGCCCCCCCTCCTCCTCTCCCGTCTCCCCTCAGAGCTGCTCAGGGCGGGTTTATGGTTCCGCGTCACCGACGCAGAGCCTACGGCGTAGGGTGCGCGTCCCCGCGTACCCTACGCCGTAGGCCCTGCGTCGTTTTAACGCGGGACCATAATTTAGGCACCATACACCTGCACGTAAAGGTTTCACGCGCGCGTAAAACTCATATATATAAAAAAATCTGAGTCCCTTTAGGGGCTCCGTGGGGCCCCTAAACGCAGCCCCTCATTTGTTCTGTCCTAAAGCGGTGGGTGAAGAAGAGGCTGCAGCAGCAGCAGAGTCCTGACTGACAGCTAAGCTTCACACACAGAGAAACACGATCAGCGCTATTTTATTTTATTTTATTATTTTATTATTTTAAGTCTGATATATGTTGTGATGTGTGATGACATTATTAAGAGTATGACATGAATCTGGCTTCATTTCACCACCTCAATCCCTGCGTCGCCAGTTCCCCGTGTCTTAAGTAAATTCCTACGGGAGGGTCCTGGCTGCCGTAAAGATAAGCAGATTTTTCGGTTAGTTTTTTCTTTTTAGATCTGATTTGCGTAGATGGCGGCTTCCGCAACTTTCAAGTGCTTTTTCTGCGCAAGCAAGCTTTATAGATGAGGCCCCTGATAGTGCCTTATGTTCCTGGCAGAGCTCTCCGTTCTCAGAGTGCAGGTTTACTCGTAGTTCCTAGAGTATCTAAATGTAGATTTGGAGGGCGGGCGTTCTGCTATCAGGCACCATTACTATGGAACCAACTTCCAATCTGGGTTAAGGAGGCTGACACCACCTCCACCTTTAAAACTAAACTTAAAACCTTTCTGTTTAGTAAAGCCTATAGTTAGTGTTTAGTAAACCTCTAGCTGGTGTTGGTAAATCTCTAGGTAGTGTAAACTCTAGTGTGTTAGAGTCAGTAGTCATAGTTGCAGCTATAGAACAAGACTATAATAGTTAGTCTCAAATATAGCTTGGTGGTAGATATGCTGCTATAGGCCTATGCTGCAGGGGGGCACCGACATGATCCGCTGGGCGGTGCCTCTCACCCTTCTTCTCCTCTCCTCTTCCCTTCCTCTCTTCTCCATTACCATTTTTATTTATTATAAATATCTCATAGCTATCGTTTTTGTCCATCGTTCCTGTAGTTTCTTGTGCCGGCCCCTGTGAGGTAAATCAACCTTTGAACTTGTTTTGTCATTGTGAAACTGTCACATGAGTGGCTAACAGAAGCCACATCAGCCACTTCCTGATCTACTAGGTTTTGAACTGTCCTGTGACAGGTCACCACTGTAATGTCAGGACTCAATCATACGTTATCACTTCCACCCATTGTCCACTACCCAATGTCTACTGTCTACTGTTTACTATGCATTGTCCTCATATGATCAATTCCTGTCAAAGTTTCTTAATAAAAGCATCTTCTAGAGGGAGGATCTTGGGGAAGCTCAGGAGTTCTCAATGAGGGCAGTTGCCCTGCACTCCTCTGCTCTCCCCCCTCCTGCAGGAGTGCGCTAAAAACTCATTCCAAGGTAGTCTCTGTGTCTTTTCTCATTATGAATTTATGTAATGCTGTGTTTAAACCTAACATTTTTGGTGACCGAAACCCGAGACCCCAACATCTGAGGCGTCAGGACGATGCCCGGTGACGGGGTTCCTCGAGCCAGGGAGGGCATCTGAGACTGGGTAAGAAATGCTCCTCTCGATAAATACCTAGGGTATTTAAATATGTTGCTTTAAAAGATGGGGTTATGGGGCTAAAGGGGTTAGCCTGTGGTCTGGGACCACTGTGGAGAAGTCATGGACTTCACCAACACCCACGGGTCTGGGGACCCAACGAGAGGAGGTTTCTATTTGGAATGGGGTTTTAGGTTTTTTGTGTATGTTTGTTTTGGCCAATGTGTGTTTTGTCTAATGTTCTTGTTTAATGTTCATGACTGAAACTGTTTATGGACAATGTTGTGGTTTCTAAAATTGTGAAGTCAAGTTTCAATTGTTCACTGAAAAGATCAGTGCTAAACTGTCAAAAAGGGAAACTTATGAGCTAAAAGAAACTTAAAGTTAAGAAAAATAGCTGGCTAAAATAGCAGATGCGTGGTTAAACGGAAACTTATGCCTAAAATAATTTCTAAAAGATGCTTAATATGGGAGACGTCCCTACAAACTAGGAAATAAAAGCTAGTGAAAAAATATTGTGCAAAATAATATACAGGAACTTTAAAAGATTGAAAATCAATTAATTTAAGGCTAAAAGCAAAAACTGATCAAAATGTTCAAAATGCAAGCAAGAGAAAAAGAATAAAATTATGAAAGTTGTGAAAAAGAATGGTATAAGAAATGTGATTTGATGGGAAATTGGGAAGTGGATGAGAGAGCCTGCTGCAAAATGTTGCAGCAGTCCAAAGGTCGTGACAAGCTGCAGCTCTGTGTCTATGTGTATAAACGGCTACAGCAGAGTGTGTAATCAGCTGCAGATCAGATTGTTTGTGTAAGAAGTGCTACGAGAAGCTGCATGGGATGAGGCTTGGTGGATCCAGAGGGAGTGTCTTCTCATTTGGAGACTGGTGAGTGTTAAATTTTCTATGGGGAAATGTTTGTTAAAATGATACAAATAACTGTATTTGGATCTGTGTCTGCAAAGGAGACTTTTTGTCTGCTGGAAAACACAAGAGCTTCAGAGGGTGTTTTGTTTAGTGTTTCAAGTGAGAAACTCCCCTCTTGAGGAGGCAGAGAAATTGAGTAATATAGTTTTCTATCATTCTAAGCCCTGAATGAAGGTGTAGTGATGTAGAATTGTCAAATGGGGTTAATTCACTGTTGAATGATTGCAGATCACTTTTGTAATACTGTTTTTGGTCTATGTATGTTTTAATCGTATGGAAAGGTGACTGTGACATGAGTGTGAAACAAATCAATAATTTGTCTTTACTTTGTCTGTCTTGAAGTCACATACTGATACTGATCTAGGGCTGCAGCTATCAAATATTTTTGTAATCAAGTATTCTACTGAAAATTCCATTGATTAATCGAGTAATCGGATAAACATATTTTTGTTTAGTTAAAGAAAAATTCTAAATATACATAAGATGTTAGATGTTAGTTGACATCACTAGGACTAAGTTATGTGGTACAGTGGGTTCATGGCTGTGCATTTGAAGACCTTGTTGATGTTGAAGATCCTTGTTTCTAACCTAGAAATGCCATTGCACCTGGTGTCACACATAACTTAAAAGGTTGGGTGTTTTTTCCACGTGTTTCAATTGAACTTTCATTTGTGTCAAGCTAATTTTATGTTCTAGTTAAGTTTTAAGTGAGAGTATTGGCAGTGTTCAAAATAAAATTATGAGACCTGCTGTATTGGAGCACATTAGGCACCAGCGCTACTTGTTTTATCCATGAATGATTACAGAGCTGAAATTGTAAACTACCCAGTTTAGCTTTATTACGTTTTTATTTGTCTGACATTTTCTGCCTTTTCTTTTAATTAAAACTGTAGCGGGAACAGAGGTTTATGTACCGGGTAAGGACTGATTTATGGTTCCACGTTACAACAACGTAAAATGGGGCGCGTCGCTGCGTAGCCGTGGCAAAAGAGCCTGCATGGCAGCGCAGCACCGCCAGCCCGACCAGCGCTCTCTGCCCTCGCCAGAGAGCGGCGTAGGCTGCGGCGTAGGCTCTGGGTCGATTTAATGCGGGACAATGATTTTGGCTTTAGAGGGGGAACATGGGAGAAGAGACCAGAAGAATATAGCGTGGATTAAAAATAAAAGTTAAACGCTGAGCTACATGTGTCTCCCGTCAGGGCCATTACAGACTGCCTGAGCATGGCATGTTATAAAAATCAAACATGCCTGCCGCCTCTTTCTTCCCCCTTTAAGCTCTCCCCCCTTTACGCAGCGTCAGCATGTTGTGTTGCATTAAATGTAGTCGGGGCGTGTGACGGCCTGCCCCTCTCCCTCCTGATTGGTCATTCTGCTTCCTGGATGGAAGTTGTGGCAGGTCGTCAGCCCAATTGGCCTCACTTGTGTGTGTGTGTGTGTGTGTGTGTGTGTGTGTGGGAGCCAGGGTATTTAGGGGCTGGTTCTGGGTTTCCACCTGCCAATGGGGAACTAAGTATTCTTTCCTCCTGCACAATACTTGCACTCAGCATACTTCATTCACCCACACACAGCATACATGACTGACACTCTACATTTAAACCTACATATACTTTTGGTTTGTTTTGATTTAATTTTTACTTTAATAAATTACATTTTTGAATTTGGTGACTCATGTGTGGACTCCCTCTTTGTCACTAACTGGCCCGGTGTGTGACAAAATGGTGGCTCGCCCTTTGGTCTGACTATTGATTTTTGATGCTGGCATATGGTTTGTGTTCCTGTTAGGAATTTTAGTTTGGCCGTAGTTGTATTTGGAGTTATTTAAAGGTTTATCTTATCTTATCTTATCTTATTGGTAGCACCTGTTGAAGCCAATTAGTTAGGTGCCAGTGTTGGGAGTTCCACATATGATTCTTCTCTCCCTGATTTTCAGTTTTGAAGGAGGTTTTGGTCGGTGGAGTTTGGGAGTAGGAAAGCATCTGTCCTTAAGTTTTGTTTTTGTGGTTTGTAATGCTTTGGTTGCAATAAATAAGGTGAGGGTTGGAACTTTGAGACTGGTCTTGGGGAAGGTGTGTTTTCCTCTGTCCATATTGGCAGAGTTTTCTTATTTTAGTTTGAGTTGGAGATTGCCGGTAGTCCTGTTATCGGTTTTGTTTAAGGTTATAGATTTACCTGGTTTTTCTTTAGTGGGGAAAGTGCATGGTCCGACGGCCCATTGCGCGGCTGGCCCTGTGCTTACCCCTCTTTTGTTCTTTTTGGCCGGGATCTCCATCTCCTTTTGGTTCTTTACTTTTGGGTTTACCTTTTTTCCTTGTTTATTTTTCCCCCAGGCTTTGTTTGTGGTTCCAACACTTAAAGTATTGATTTATTTATTTTTTCTTTGTCACTTTGTGTAGATAGTGTAGCATGGCATCTGTAGTGGATGAATTTGTTGATTCGCCGTCAGCAGCACTATTAGATCAGTGTACTAAGGACCAGTTGCTGCTAATTGCTGAGAAGTATGAGCTTGAAGTAGCAGATAGAAAATTAAAGGAGTCTGTTAAAGTGTGAAGGCAGTTTTGTTGGAGAAAGGAATTCTTAAACCTGGTGTGGGGACTCGTTCTTCAGTTTCTGCAGATACTGTTTTGAGTTTTGAGCAACAAAAGGAACTTTTGTTGTTAAAGCAAAAAACATGAATGGCAGCATAGAAAGCTAAGCTTAATTCAAGAGGGTAAATTGTCAGGTTCGGCTGATGGTGAAGGCCCTCGGTATCAGTCTGGTGCATCAGTGTCATCTAATACGAGGCTTTGAGATGGTGAAATTAAACGATTCCCCGAGGCAGAGAAAATTCCTCGATCATTTTTTGTAATCGAATTACTCGAATTATTCGAGGAATCGTTTCAGCCCTAGTTTCGTCCCGTAAAATGGGCGCCGCTGTGTTTTGGATACAGTGGAGTGAGGCGTGTTCATGAGCCTATTGTCATTTGCATGTCAGTCAGTGACATTTTACACAGGAAAGGAGTGTGTGGAGAAGAAACAAACCCGTTGAACAATCTTTTTAGAAAAGAAGAACTCTGAGTGCATACTAGCCTATTCACACTGAAAATGTGTACATTTGTGATCAGTGTTGCTACCATTTAGGTTTGGAGTTCATCTGAAATGCACCAATTGAGTTTGCTTAGTGTAGTTTGAGGAGAAGTAATTTCCACATATGCACTAATACACAAAACCCACACGCAGATGATCTGAAGTTTGTGTTTAAAGTTCAGTGGGTTTTTGTCTGCTTAGTTTACACATCGGAATTTATCCCACAATTTTCTTAAGACTTCTATAAGTCTTCATAGAAGAGCATGCATTTGCATTACAGCATGCAAACAGAAGATTAAGTATCTCCTGAAGACTATATGATTAATCTGGAGACAATTTTCTGGTATTCCTTTTGGGCGTGCTACAATAGAGCTCAACAACAGTTGAGAAGGCATTATTTGATAGAATGCTTCCTTTCAGTCCAACGTTTTGTGACAATGACTTATTGTTTATATATATATAAGTTCACTGAAGACTACTTTTTACGTTACAGGAGAGTTGCTGCACTGACAGTTTTTGTGTGGTGTTACTTTCATTTAAACCATAACCCACTTGGATTGCAATGAGAACATTTTGAAATAGGAGAGTTCTGTGGTCCTTGAGATAGGAGACAGAATTTAACAGGTTTTGCCCCCTTCTAATCTAAGGGGATCTGGGGGATCTCTCTGGGACGTAGAGATAACCTACCCTAGAGAATCATTAAGTCAAACTTGCTGACTTGCCAGGGTGCATAGGTCAAGAAGTGGGAAAACCACTTATCTGGGGAGGAGTCAGGACTCAGACAGCCCTGACCCCCCTCTATCCCCTGTTGACATTCGAAACAATGCTCTTGCAAAAAGAGAAACGCATTTGGCTAAATGAAGGTGCTGCTGTAACTTCAGAAGGCCTCTGTGTGGTGCGAAGCAGACCGGGCCTTCCAAAGAATCTGTTCCCCCTGGTGGATAAATTGAGCCATGGGAAGTCCCATAGCTCAAACAGGAGGGATGAATAGTATAGTACACAAAGAATTAAATACTAAATACCCTTTAAAAATTTTTTGTAGGGTCTTTCCGACATGTTGCAGATACAATATGCAAGGCAATATGAGGCCTAAGAGAGGTCAGTGTCGTGAAAGGACCTATCCATTTGAAGTTGTTCATATGGATTTCATTCTTGGAGTGAACTAATGGCCTGTTAAATTAAGGCTCAGGAAAGCCATGGCCTGAATGACGGCCATTAGTCGGAATGTACATGAGAATGTTCAAAAGTTCTTGTGGGCTGCTGGTTTCTGCTCTCTCTCTCTCTCTCCTAGCAGGAACTGCTGAAACCAGATCCAGATCCTGATTGGTGAGACGAAAAACATGGTCATCACCCCGTCAGGATGGCCCCTTTGTGGTCTAGATCAGGACACCGACAGCAGTAAAGATGGCTGAACGATCTACATGCGTCCACCAGTTGCAGTGAAAGCTAGCCTGAAGATGACTAGCCCAAACTGACTTGCGACAACAGACTGGAGAGGAGCTCCGAGAGATGGAAGAAACTTTTCCACTAAGGACTCATGCTGACATGTTAGGAATTGTTCCTTAAACTCTTTACTTGCATTGCTGTGTTGTAATATGATTACACTGATGTACGTTCATAAACTGGTGCTGAAGCTAATGTTACCAAAACTATAGCCGAATTACGTCAGTTAGCCAAAGTTGTGTCAGAAGACAGACGCTCAGCAGGAGACCACTTTTGGGTCCTGGCTGACTTCCGGCCCCTGGACTGACATAATGGCTAGATTATGATTTCGATTATTACTGTCCTATGGCAGCACGGTGGCTTAGTGGTTAGCACTGTTGCCTCACAGCAAGAAGGTCCCCGGTTCGACTCCCAGGCCCGGCAGGGGCCTTTCTGTGTGGAGTTTGCATGTTCTCCCCGTGCTTGCGTGGGTTTTCTCCGGGTACTCCGGCTTCCTCCCACAGTCCAAAAACATGCATATTAGGTTAATTGGTGATTATAAATTGTCCCCGTGTTTGTGTGTCTATATGTGGCCCTGTGATGGACTGGTGACCTGTCCAGGGTGTAACCCCTGCCTCTCACCTAAAAAATAAGCTGGGATAGGCTCCAGCAGACCCCCGTGACCCCGCAAGGGATAAAGCGGGTAAGATAATGAATGAATGAATTATTACTGTCCTTGTATGGTTCTGAGTGTATCATTCTGTGTCTAAGTGCAATGATCCAAAGAACCATCCAACCATCCACTGGACTAAGGAAGTTAGTCCAGTATTGCCAACAACTCCATCGAACTCTAACTGAGGACAAGCTGTTTATGATAACACTGGAGTATAGATTGTTTCATTTTGTTTACTGTGAAATGTTTTAAGCTTTTATGTGTCTTGGCCAGAGTGATCGCTCACTAGGAGGGTCGGAGAGGAATTTTGCCCCATATAATCGGGTTTTCGCCTCTCCCTTGACATATAATTACGCGATAAGCCCTAGCTATTTCTTAAATGTTTGACCTTAAATGTTTATGAGGCTATTATTCTAAGCCTAATGGACGGATTTTAGTTGAAGTTTCAAATTGACAAGAGTAGGGAAATGTGAGGTAAATCAACCTTTGAACTTGTTTTGTCATTGTGAAACTGTCACATGAGTGGCTAACAGAAGCCACATCAGCCACTTCCTGATCTACTAGGTTTTGAACTGTCCTGTGACAGGTCACCACTGTAATGTCAGGACTCAATCATACGTTATCACTTCCACCCATTGTCCACTACCCAATGTCTACTGTCTACTGTTTACTATGCATTGTCCTCATATGATCAATTCCTGTCAAAGTTTCTTAATAAAAGCATCTTCTAGAGGGAGGATCTTGGGGAAGCTCAGGAGTTCTCAATGAGGGCAGTTGCCCTGCACTCCTCTGCTCTCCCCCCTCCTGCAGGAGTGCGCTAAAAACTCATTCCAAGGTAGTCTCTGTGTCTTTTCTCATTATGAATTTATGTAATGCTGTGTTTAAACCTAACACCCCCCTTTTTTCTCTTTTCTTCTCTTTTGTACATGGTGCAGCATCCTCTGCCGGTGGAGAAGAGCATCTCTGAATGCAAAACACCGGAACCTGCAGTGTGGGAGTGAGAGGGGCAGGGTGACGGCCCGGTCAGGGTGACGGCCCGGTGGTCAGGGTGACGGACCGGTCAGGGTAACGGTCAGGGTAACGGCCCGGTCAGGGTAACGGCCCGGTCAGGGTGACGGACCGATCAGGATAACGGCCCGGTCAGGGTAACGGCCCGGTCAGGGTGACGGCCCGGTCAGGGTGACGGACCGGTCAGGATAACGGCCCGGTCAGGGTGACGGCCCGGTCAGGGTGACGGCCCGGTCAGGGTGACGGACCGGTCAGGATAACGGCCCGGTCAGGGTGACGGCCCGGTCAGGGTGACGGCCCGGTCAGGGTGACGGCCCGGTCAGGATAACGGCCCGGTCAGGGTGACGGACCGGTCAGGGTGACGGACCGGTCAGGGTGACGGCCCGGTCAGGATAACGGCCCGGTCAGGGTAACGGCCCGGTCAGGGTAACGGCCCGGTCAGGATAACGGCCCGGTCAGGGTAACGGCCCGGTCAGGATAACGGCCCGGTCAGGATAACGGCCCGGTCAGGGTGACGGCCCGGTCAGGGTGACGGCCCGGTCAGGGTGACGGCCCGGTCAGGGTAACGGCCCGGTCAGGATGACGGCCCGGTCAGGGTGACGGCCCGGTCAGGGTAACGGCCCGGTCAGGATAACGGCCCGGTCAGGGTAACGGCCCGGTCAGGGCCCGGTCAGGGTGACGGCCCGGTCAGGGTAACGGCCCGGTCAGGGTGACGGCCCAGTCAGGGTAACGGCCCGGTCAGGGTAACGGCCCGGTCAGGGTGACGGCCCGGTCAGGGTAACGGTCAGAGTAACGGCCCGGTCAGGGTAACGGTCAGGGTAACGGCCCGGTCAGGGTAACGGCCCGGTCAGGATAACGGCCCGGTCAGGGTAACGGCCCGGTCAGGGTAACGGCCCGGTCAGGGTAACGGCCCGGTCAGGGTAACGGCCCGGTCAGGATAACGGCCCGGTCAGGGCAACGGCCCGGTCAGGGTAACGGCCCGGTCAGGGTAACGGCCCGGTCAGGGTAACGGCCCGGTCAGGCGGGGGAGAGATTTGTCCGTCCTCCTCTCCCTGGCCCTGCCCCTTCTCAACCTTTCCCCGACCCTGCACCGACCCCCGGTCATCCCGTTGCTGCTTCCACCTGCATGTGTTCCTTCATTCTAATTCTGATACAAGACTTTTCATTTTTGTGACTCCAGACATATTAGTTTTTTGTGTTTTTGGTCCAATATGGATCTAAAACATGTTGGGTTGCCGACCCCTGGTCCAGGCCCCCCCAGAACCCCGACCCGGCCCCAGGGCCGGAACCACGTACCGGTTGTAGATGTCCCCCCCCCCCAGGTTAATTACCGGTTGTAGATGCCCCCCCCCCCCCCCCCAGGTTAATTACCGGTTGTAGATGTCCCCCCCCCCCCCCCCCCCCCAGGTTAATTACCGGTTGTAGATGTCCCCCCCCCCCCCCAGGTTAATTACCGGTTGTAGATGTCCCCCCCCCCCCCCCCCCCCCCCAGGTTAATTACCGGTTGTAGATGTCCCCCCCCCCCCCCAGGTTAATTACCGGTTGTAGATGCCCCCCCCCCCCCCCCAGGTCAATTACCGGTTGTAGATGTCCCCCCCCCCCCAGGTTAATTACCGGTTGTAGATGTCCCCCCCCCCCCAGGTTAATTACCGGTTGTAGATGCCCCCCCCCCCCCCCAGGTTAATTACCGGTTGTAGATGTCCCCCCCCCCCCCCCCCCCCCCAGGTTAATTACCGGTTGTAGATGTCCCCCCCCCCCCCCAGGTTAATTACCGGTTGTAGATGCCCCCCCCCCCCTACCGGTTGTAGATGTCGTCGTCCTCGCCCCCCCAGGTTAATTACCGGTTGTAGATGTCCCCCCCCCCCTACCGGTTGTAGATGTCGTCGTCCTCGCCCCCCCAGCCCCAGTAGTTGTTGGGGAAGCCGTTGATCTTCTGGAACTGTTCTCTGCTCAGCGACGACACGCCCCCAAAGTACTGGTTGTAGGGTAACCTGGGGGGGGCAGAAAATAAAAATAAAAACCTGGGGGGGGGGCAGAAAAATAAAAATAATAAAGTACTGGTTGTAGGGTAACCTGGGGGGGGGGAATAAAAATAATAAAGTACTGGTTGTAGGGTAACCTGGGGGGGGGGGGCAGAAAAATAAAAATAATAACCTGGGGGGGGGGCAGAAAAATAAAATAAAAACCTGGGGGGGGGGCAGAAAATAAAAATAAAAACCTGGGGGGGGGGCAGAAAAATAAAAATAATAACCTGGGGGGGGGGCAGAAAAATAAAAATAAAAACCTGGGGGGGGCAGAAAATAAAAATAAAAACCTGGGGGGGGCAGAAAATAAAAATAAAAACCTGGGGGGGGCAGAAAAATAAAAATAATACAGTACTGGTTGTGGGGTAACCTGGGGGGGGGGCAGAAAAATAAAAATAAAAACCTGGGGGGGGCAGAAAATAAAAATAATAAAGTACTGGTTGTAGGGT
This sequence comes from Cololabis saira, assembly GCF_033807715.1. Taxonomy (NCBI): domain Eukaryota; kingdom Metazoa; phylum Chordata; class Actinopteri; order Beloniformes; family Belonidae; genus Cololabis; species Cololabis saira. The sequence continues at coordinate 699,382 of NC_084593.1, forward strand.
AACCTGGGGGGGGGAGAAAATAAAATAAAAACCTGGGGGGGCAGAAAATAAAAATAAAAACCTGGGGGGGGGCAGAAAATAAAAATAAAAACCTGGGGGGGGGCGGGGGGGACAGAAAAAATAACTATTTTAGAGGAAGATTTTCTTTTCATTATGCACTTAGAGAAAAAAGTCAAAATCTTGAGAAAAAAAGTCAAAATTTCATGAATAAAGTTGAAATGTTGGGAAAAAAGGTGAAATTTTTACTTTTGACTTTGAACATTAATCTCAACATTTCAACTTTTTTCTTGAAGGTCCAGATCGACAAAACAATCACAAAAACAGGACACGAGGTGTGTGTGTGTGTGTGTGCGTGCGTGCGTGCGTGCGTGCGTGCGTGTGTGTGCGCTAACAGGAAGTAGCAGCGTCCTGCTGCGTCAGCTCTCTTCCTCTTCCTGTTCCTGATCTCCCTCACAGGAAGCAGAAGCTGCAGGATCCAAACTAGAGGCTCCAGAACCAGGACCCTCCAGGACTCCCCGGACCAGGACCAGGACCCCCCACCTGAAGCCGAACTTGTCCATGGCGACGGAGAGGTGCCGGGGCTGGCTGAAGCAGCGGTACTGGTTCCCCAGGGTACCAGGACCACCAGGACCACCAGGGTACCAGGACCACCAGGGTACCAGGACCACCAGGGTACCAGGACCACCAGGGTACTAGGACCACCAGGGTACTAGGACCACCAGGGTACCAGGACCCCCCTGACCCCCCAGACCAGGACCAGGACCTACCTGAAGCCGAACTTGTCCATGGCGACGGAGAGGTGCCGGGGCTGGCTGAAGCAGCGGTACTGGTTCCTCCAGGGTACCAGGACCACCAGGGTACTAGGACCCCCCGGTCCCCCCTGTCCCCCCAGGACCAGGACCAGGACAAGGACCTACCTGAAGCCGAACTTGTCCATGGCCACCAACAGGTGGCGGGGCTGGCTGAAGCAGCGGTACTGGTTCCTCCAGGGTACCAGGACCACCAGGACCCTCCAGGACCCCCCTGTCCCCCCAGACCAGGACCCCCTGTCCCCCCAGGACCAGGACCAGGACCTACCTGAAGCCGAACTTGTCCATGGCCACCGACAGGTGGCGGGGCTGGCTGAAGCAGCGGTACTGGTTCCGGTCGTCCAGGGGAATCAGGTCCACGTCGCTGAACACAAAGCAGTCGTAGTCGTCGTCCTTCAGGGCCTCCACCACGCCCACATTCAGCAGCTTGGCCCGGTTAAAGACCTGGTCCCCGTCCTGGAACACAGACACCCGGGTCAGGACTAGACTAGACCTCCTACAGGGAACTGATCTAGTCTAGACTAGACCTGGTCAGGTGTGTTGGTTGTTAACTGTGGTATAATGATCTGATTGGTTGTTAGTGTGGTATAATGATCTGATTGGTTGTTAACTGTGGTATAATGATCTGATTGGTTGTTAACTGTGGTATAATGATCTGATTGGTTGTTAACTGTGGTATAATGATCTGATTGGTTGTTAACTGTGGTATAATGATCTGATTGGTTGTTAACTGTGGTATAATGATCTGATTGGTTGTTAACTGTGGTATAATGATCTGATTGGTTGTTAACTGTGGTATAATGATCTGATTGGTTGTTAACTGTGGTATAATGATCTGATTGGTTGTTAACTGTGGTATAATGATCTGATTGGTTGTTAACTGTGGTATAATGATCTGATTGGTTGTTAACTGTGGTATAATGATCTGATTGGTTGTTAACTGTGGTATAATGAGCTTATACCACGGCTTCTATTCTAAAGTCTCATCACAGCAGATCATTCCACGTCAGGGAAGCAACAATGTTTCCATGACAACCAACTGGTACAGATTTATGACGGTTACAGCAGGTAGAAAAAGTAGCTGGTGTTAAAGTTTATTTTTTGTTTTCGTTAACAATTAATGAGGCATGTTGACGGTAAACGTTGATCTCCGGGGAGGAGCTAACGTTAGCGGGGAGGAGCTAACGTTAGCGGGGAGGAGCTAACGTTAGCGGGGAGGAGCTAACGATGGAGGATGGATGGAGGAGTTCCTGTCTCCGACATGCAGAACTAACGTCAGGAGAGATGGACTATTGTTTCCCACAGTGGGATATTTTTACTGGATAATATGTATTTATGATTAACGAAAAACTACATCAAATAGATTGTGTTTTCCTCTTTCATCTTTACATTATTGGTAACCGTTTTATAAAAGCAACACATCACTTCGGGCCGGAGACGCCGCTAGCTGTGATATAATGAGCGTATACCACGGGTACTGGTCAGTACTGGTTAGTACTGGTTAGTACTGGTTAGTACTGGTTAGTACGGGTTAGTACAAATTAGTACAGGTTAGTAAAGGTTAGTACTAGTTAGTACTGGTTAGTACAGGTTAATCTCACCTGCTCAGGTGTTCAGAAACACAGAAACAAGCAGCCAGCAGAAGAAGAAGAAGAAGAGAATCACCATGGAGACGAGGGGGCGGGGCCTCGGAGGCTCCACGAGCTGCCATTGGTCAGAGACTCCTGACATGCAGAGGAGGAAGAGGAGGAGGAGGAAGAAAAGACCAGAAACAGAACAGATGTGAGTCACCAGCAGGAAGCAGAAGAGACACAGACAGATGTTAACGGACCGTGCTTTTATTCTGAAGGGGACTGTCCCCTCTGCTTTTATTCTGAAGTCTGTCCCCTGTGCTTTTATTCTGAAGGGGACTGTCCCCTCTGCTTTTATTCTGAAGTCTGTCCCCTCTGCTTTTATTCTGAAGTCTGTCCCCTGGTCTAGGGGTCTGTCCTGGTCTGCCCTGGCCTCAGACCCACCTGGTTGACCACGTAGACCCCGTAGTCCAGCTGCTGCCTCTGCAGGACCGGGTGCAGGACCAGGTCCAGGACCAGGACCAGGACCTGGACCAGGACCAGGACCAGCACCAGGACCAGAACCAGAATCAGAACCCACCTGGTTGACCACGTAGACCCCGTAGTCCAGCTGCTGCCTCTGCAGGACCGGGTGCAGGTAGAACAGCCAGAACTTCAGGTGCTCTTCGCGCCGCCGGAACGGGATGATCAGCGCCACCTTCTGCTGCGCCGCGCAGTCGGCGGGCCGGTACCGGCCGCCCCGCCGGACCCGCGGGTTCTCCTGCCGGACCCGGTCCAGGCTCACCGGGTCGCCGAACTCCACCCGCAGGGGCCCCACTGGGGACAGAGACCAGAGATTAGAGACCAGAGACCAGAGACCGGGTCAGGTTCAGGGTCAGGCAAGACCAATAAGTTTAGCACAAGTTTACCACTAGTTTACCACTACTTTAGCACAAGTTTACCACTAGTATAGCACAAGTTTAGCATAAGTTTACCACTAGTTTAGCACAAGTTTAGCATAAGTTTACCACTAGTTTAGCACAAGTTTAGCACAAGTTTACCACTAGTTTAGCACTAGTTTAGCACTAGTTTAGCATAAGTTAAGCATAAGTTTACCACTAGTTTAGCATAAGTTTAGCATAAGTTTACCACTAGTTTAGCACAAGTTTAGCATAAGTTTAGCATAAGTTTAGCACAAGTTTAGCATAAGTTTAGCATAAGTTTAGCACAAGTTTAGCATAAGTTTACCACTAGTTTACCACTAGTTTAGCATAAGTTTAGCATAAGTTTAGCATATTTTTTCATATTCATATTCTTTCATTTGGTGTAAACAGCTATTGCCATTAACATGAGGTGGTTGTTATTTTATATAAACCGTTAGTCGCCAATAGATCATCTTTTTCTCATAGTCATCAAACTTTTATATATAACTTTATAAGATTTTTCAACATTTTTTAAGACAAACAACCCTAAATATATCCCACCCTCCCCAGTTCCCACATACAAAGAAGATAATAGCAGTAAAATATAATATGTAAACAAAGAAGAAGAAAAAATAATAATAAAAAAATAATTAAAAAATTAAAAAAGTAAAATAAAGTACACAAATAAAATAACATTAGTAATAATAACAACAATAATGATGCTAAAATAAATAAATAGATGAATAACACATGGACGGTTAAGGGTTACACATTAGTCCAAACATTTGTTAGTAGTACAATTGAGGGTTTCCACAAATCCGAGTAACACTTAGTGGAGCAGATTATGACCCGGATCGTTCAGTTGCGGATACAAGCATGAAAATTGGTACACATACTCGTCAAACCCCACTCTATTCAAAAGTACCGCGTGCCGCGCAAAATTTTAAGGGGACGGCCCCTAAAATCCAAGATGTCCGCCCATAAATGTGGTTTTTCCTTTATAACTCGAGATCCATCAATTTTAAGCCCCATAAATATATTGAATGTGATTATAAATGTGGGCATTGCGGAAATTTTGGTACCAAGTACATGTCTGTATCTATTACGGTTCTTGTAATACAGCATATAGCATATAGGTACTTTTACAGACTCGGGAGCAGGGCCGGATTTAGCCTGGCTGACTAGGTCCCCAAGTCCCCAAAATGCATAGAAAAAGATGCTCTATGCTGTCATTTCATCTTATATCCATATTTTATATTTCTTATTGGTTTTATATGTTGGATGCCCTACCTGACACTACCCTCTGCATTTACCCGGGCTTGGGACCGGCACAAATAGGACGCCTGCCCTGTTGAGGCTGCATTAATCTTTTTTTTTTGTTTGTTTGTTTCTTTTACTTTTTTTTTCTTTTTCTTTTCTTACTTTTTTTATGTTTTTTGTCTTGTCTGTCTTGTCTGTCTATTTATGTTTGTTTATATTTATCCTTTCTTTCCTATGTATTTTTTGTCTTTTAGTTTATTTATACAAATAGGACACTGGCTTGTGCCCTGTTGAGGCTGCATTTATTTTTAATTTGGATATTATTATGTTTTTTTGTCCCTGTCTGTCTGCCTGCCTGCCTGCTTATTTATCCTTTCTTTCTTTTGTCTCTTAGTTTATTTATATAAATAGGATACTGTCTTGTGCCCTGTTGAGACTACATTTATCTTTATGAAGTAATCACATTTTAGCAACATGAGTTAGCATGCCCATATTTTGGTCTATGAATTATAGGTACTTTTACAGAATTGGGAGACCAAAGCCACACAAATGTAGTGTTACACCTCACAGGTGCAACTGCACAGAGCTGTACACACAAGACCCAGTTTATAGCATTTGCACCTGCCACGACAGCCAGATTTACAGCCACATTTGGTGAGCTGTTCGCAGGAATTGGCTATTGGAGAGTTGGCTGTCCAGAAGACTTGCCATCCTCACCAAGTTTCTGCCATCCCCAGTCTGCAGGGTCCTCTGCTTCTGGCTGACACAGGGTTGCCTGGGCCGACACACAACCAGCCTGGTAAGCAGCACGTCTGGTGTGTTGGAGCAGAGCTGCTCTGGTTGGTGGGATTGACTCATAAGGTCTCTGCTTTCTGGTGAACATGTCAAGCCTGGCCTCATCCACAGTAGCAGCTGTGCTGGATCTGTCATACATTAGTATGACAAACTTCTCCAGAATCTCTAGGTCACCATTATCCACTGTGGGAGGGTAAATACTCAGTTTGGAGAATACAGGTGTGGCCTCTGGACATATATCCCATGTCTGCCAAGCAGTTTTCTTGCCGTTGTTACGGAAGGCTGACACAGTGTCGCATCCTGTGAATGCGTGGAAGAATAGCATTCCTTTGATCTTCTCCTGGCCAAGACAATGAATTAGGTCATGCACACTGATCCAGCGCAGGCTCTGACCTTGCCCAAAAGCAAGCCACATCTTTTGTAGTCCAGCCTCTTGAAGAGCAGTGAAGACACTTAGTGCTAAGACAAGAACATCTGTGTCATTTGCCTTGATCATGATAGATTGGCTACCATGTTCTGCAGCATGTTTGGCATGCACAAAGATGCGGCTGTCAGCTTCCTCGTGAGAGCATTCATCAAGTACTGAGTGACTAGTTGCAGGAGTGCTGAAGACAGCAGGTCCCTTTGTGACAATCACTATGTTTGGCCCCATTGGATGCATAGAACAAAAACATGCATGCCAAAAAAATGTTTCGTAGTTGCTAAAATGATTATTTCAAGTTCATGGCAGCCATCTTGAACACTGGACTTAGAATTTTATAATCCTACTTAAAACCCAACTTTAATAACCCTACTTAAAAAGGTTAGGGAAAAAACATTTTCATATTAGCCTACAATATTCACTGAACAACAATCAATGTTCAAATGTCTATTTCTCCCGCGAGTCTGTAAAAGTACCTATATGCTATATGCTGTATTACGAGAACCGTAGTAGATACAGACATGTATTTGGTACCAAAATGTCCGCAATGCCCAAATTTATAGTCGCACTCAATATATTTATGGGGCTTAAAATTGATACATTTCGAGTTATAAAGGAAAAACCACATTTCTGGGCGGACATCTTGGATTTTGGAGGCCGTCCCCTTTGAATTTTGCGTGGCACGCGGTACTTTTGAATAGAGTGGGGTTTGAAGAGTATGTGTACCAATTTTCATGCTTGTATCCGCAACTGAACGATCCTTGCTATTTTTGGCCTTAATCTGCTCCACTAACTGTAAACATGACAAAACTAAGCTACATCATGGAAAGAAAGCGTAAGGACGAATTCTAAGAAAGGGGACCAGGCCTTTATACATTTTTGGCAAGATTTGAATCTGTTGTATCTGAGCTTTTCTAAAGGTATAAAAGATATCACATGTGAAAAAATGTGGGAAAAAATAAAACCGATTTCCTGCGTTTCTGTTTCCTCCCTGGATCTGTTTGGTAATTCTGACCCACGATGTTTCTGTTTCAGTTCTATCAGCATTCTGGAAGCTGATTGGTCCTTACAGCATCATTAGCTGCAATACTTGCTGTTGAATCTCAATATAATACTAGTATTAATATGTTGCAGAACTACAGTCATAATTAATGCAACAGCTGAAAAAACAGTTTTAATAACACTAACCCAAATCAATATCGGAATCGAATCGGATCGAATCAAATCTTGATAATCGATTCTGAATCTTAAGAATCGGAATCGAATCGATTCTTGACATTTGAATCGATCCCCAGCCCTACGCGTAAAGCGAGCCCCCCCTCTCAATGCCAGCTATTCTATCATCCTCTCTGAGTGTTAGAGCTAAAGGCTCAATAGCGATATCAAATAAATATGGAGAGAGACTACAACCCTGGTGGACCGAACGCTGAAGGCCGAAGTAATCTGAACATAAAGAGTTGGTCAAAACTACAGCCTTAGGAGCCTTATAAAGAAGTGTGATCCAATTGATAAACGATGGGCCAAATCCAAATTTTTCTAAGACCGTTAGAAGGAACCTCAAATCAATACGATCGAAGGCCTTCTCCGCATCGAGCGACAGTATCGCTTCTGGCCACTGGGTGGACTGAGAAGAGTAAAGTACGTTGAAAAGCCGACGCACTGTAGCGGAGCCAGAGTGGGGGCAAGGGGGCGGTCGCCCCGGGGCCCACAAGCTCATAGGGCCCAATGATAGGGCCCCGTTTTGTGTGATACGTTCATATATAATCGTAAATTGTAGGCTATAATAACGATAAAATGTGCATTGCGCGGCCAGTGTAGGCTAATTCTTACTTTACAACTGTCCTGAACCCATCGGGGCCGTGAGCCAACGCTGATTGGCTGTAAAGCCTGATTTATGGTTCTGCGTTAAAACGACGCAGAGCCTACGCCGTAGGGTACGGCGCAGTCTACGACGAGGTTACGCGACGACGCGCAACGTACGTGCACTTCGCCACGTACACTACACCGTAGGCGGTGCGTTGGTGTAACGCGGAACCATAAATCAGCCTTAACAGTTACAGCCAATTTGCCGACTCGGCAAATTTGCGGCCATGAAGGAGATGAGCGCTAAACTTTAAAAGAGGACTAAGCATGTACAAAGTTTTGAATGTTACCCTGTTTTCCACGTTACCTGGATTATTTTGGGTTATGGAAGAGTCAACTGCCATTGGTGAGTCAGCGTAACCTTCTTAAATAATTTCTTTATCAGAATGTTGTGGTATTCTTGACCAACTGCCTATTTGAATGAGCTGTGTGTTGTTGTCAACTAGACCGCCGAGTCTATTCTCTGTTATAGAGCTCAGAAATGATGTTATAGACTCTGCTTTCTGCAGCATAGGCCTATAGGCTTGGCTCAATAAAAGTGAGAATAAATGTTGTTTGAGGGGTAGGTTGAGGTGTTGTTGAACGTTAAAATGATTATCATAAGGGCCCATCAAGAATGCTCCGCCCCCTCTGTACTGAGACCCGCGCTCCGCCACTGCCGACGCATGTTTTAAAAAGATTGTCTACCAGGAACAATACCAGTCTGATCAGGTGCAATAATCTGAGGGATCACTGTGTCAAGCCGATGAGAGAGAATCTTAGTGAGAGTTTTATAATCCCAACAGAGAATACTTATGGGCCGGTAGGCACCGCAGTCCAGGGGTCTTATAATCCCAACAGAGAATACTTATGGGCCGATAGACACCCCGGTTCAGGGGTCTTATAATCCCAACAGAGAATACTTATGGGCCGATAGGCACCGCGGTCCAAGGGTCTCTGCCCTTTAGGTAAAACTGCAATAGTGGCTTGTGTCATCGTCTCCGGCAACCTCCTGGCTACAAAGGTTCTTTGTATACTGAACCTAGAATGGGAGGTAACTTTGCAGAGAAGGCTTTATAAAATTCTATGGGGAAACCGTCCAGCCCCGCTGCCGGTTCTACCAGAACCGGTTCCACCGGTCCGATCCCGGACTGGTCAGATATTTACACAACAAACATCCGGCTCAGACGCTAAAGTGCTAAAGTTCAGACCTGCAGGTAAACCGTCGCCATGGTGACGGATCAGCCACACAGGTGAGGTTCTGATTAGCACAAGTTTAGCACAAGTTTAGCTCAAGTTTAGCATAAATTTATCATACATTTATCATGTACATACTGTAACTCAAATCTGTTGTAAATCATATAATCACATCTCATCTGTTTATAATATATATATATATATATATATATATATATATATATATATATATACTGTATATGCACCTCATAACAACAGTATTTATTAGTCTGCACTGTGTACATATATATATATATATATATATATATATATATGTGTGTGTGTCTATATGTGTATATGCAGTACATTGTGTTTATTTCACTGCATAAGCACTTCTGGTTAAATGCCCTGTACTTTAACCTTAATGTGCAATGATAATAAAGTTGAATCTAATCTAATCATATCACAGGTTTACCACAAGTTTAGCATAAGTTTAGCATAAATACTTTATAACTTTACTTTTACTTTATACTTTACTTTGTACTTTACTTTGTACTTTATACTTCATACGTTTATACTTTATACTTTGTTTATACTTTTCTTCATACTGTATACTTTATATTTTTACTTTATACTTTACTTTATTTTATACTTTTCTTTAGACTTTATACACTAATTTATTTTATACTTTTCTTTATACTTTACTTGATACTTTATATTTTATACTTCATACTTTAACTTTATACTTTACTTGATACTTTATACTTTTATACTTTTAATTTATACTTTACTTGATACTTTAAACTTTAACTTTATTTGATACTTTATACTTTTACTTTATACTTTACTTCCTACTTTAACTTTATTTGATACTTTACTTGATACTTCATACTTTTATACTTTACATTTTTACTTTATACTTTATAGTTTATATTTTAACTTTATACTTTATTTGATACTTTATACTTTTATACTTTACATTTTTACTTTATACTTTACTTTATGCTTTATACTTTATATTTTAACTTGATACTTTATTTGATACTTTATACTTTTACTTTATACTTTACTTCCTACTTTAACTTTATTTTATACTTTACTTGATACTTTATTTGATACTTGATACTTTATACTTGACTCTGTACTTTTCCACCGAGCCGTCCTGCTCACTCACCCAGCAGCGGGGAGGTTTCCGGGCACTTCTTCAGGGGCCCCCGGGGGCCCCGGTCCGCGGTCCCGTTGGTCCCGTTAGTCCCTCCGGTCCCCCCGGTGATCCCCCCGGTCCCCGGGCCCGGCCTGCCCCCTCCCCGGGCCCGGGGCTGCTGGCTCTGGGGCAGGGAGAAGCGCAGGTCCAGGGAGGAGCGGACGTAGAGGAAGACGGTGACGGAGATGTGGAGCGAGCAGAGCAGGACGAGCAGCCGGCAGGTCCGCTGCAGGAGGCCGAAGCTGCTGGGGGGGAGGCCGGGGCCGGGGGCCCGGGGGCCGGGGCCGGGGAGGGCGGCCCGGGGCCCGGGGGTCCTGTGGCCGGGGAGGGGGGCCCTGTCCCCGGGGCTCCTGGAGGGGGGGTCCCCGGTCATGCTGCAGGGAGGGGGGTGATATCAGGCCGCCATGCTGCCGCCGCTGCTGCTGTTAATGCTGCTGTTAATTCTGCTGCCGCTTCTGTCGCCGAGACCAAAGTAGCGGTCCGAGAAGACGGGTGACGTCACCGGCTGTCAGGGACCAGCCGCTTCCGGTGGCTTTCAAAGTAAAAGTCTTTACTCTATACTTTATACTTTTCTTTATAATTTTTTTATACTTTATACTTTACTTTATACTTTATACTTTTTTTTCATACTTTACACTTTTACTTGACTTTATACTTTACACTTTACTTTATACTTTACTTTATACTTTACTTTACGTTATACTTCATACTTTTACTTTATACTTTACTTTATACTTTATACTTTATACTTTATACTTTACTTTATAATTTACGTTATACTTCATACTTTTTCTTAATACTTTACTTTATACTTTATACTTTACTTCATACTTTATACTTTTACTTTATACTTTTACTTTTACTCACAAAAATAAGAAAAATAGAGAAACATATTTTCTAATCAAGAAAGCATATTTTACATAAACACATTTTAAAATGTTCAAGTAACAAAATAACATATTTGAACAATTTTCAGATTTTTTCAGTTATTTTATTGTGTGAAAAACGGTTCAAGTATGTTATTTTGTTATATTTTGTTACTTTATACTTTATACTGCACTGTCCAGAAACTAGTTGGCGTTTCACTGTAAATGTTCAATGACATGAAGGTAAATAAAAATGTGTAAATCAACAAGTACGTTCAAGTATTAATGAAAGTCCCGTTTCCAGCCAGGCTTTTATTTTGAAGGCTGAAACAAGCCAGTTCCTCAGGTGGAGACAGGGGGCGTGGCTTAGTGCTGTCAGCCTGTGACGATGCAGCTGGGGGCGTGGCTTAGTGCTGTCAGTCTGTGACGTCACCGCTGAGCAAACAGGCTGTAAATGATTCAGAGTTTGATGAGCTGAGATTCAGATGGAAATGATTACACAAGTACTGTAGTACAAGTACTAAAGTACAAGTACTAAAGTACCATTACTACAGTATCGTTACTAAAATACCATTACTACAGGAGAAATACTGCAGTGCAGTTACTACAGTACCATTACTACGGTACAATTACTGCAGTACAGTAACTAAAGTATATATATATATATATATATATATATATATATATATATATATATATTTGTGGTTTGACTGATGTTTAGGATTTTTCAAAGTTGAATGGATAATTATTTATTTAATATAGTAAATAGTAAATATTATATATTATTTAAAGAACTAAATGGCTAATTAGCATTCGGTGCCATTTGAGTCCCCATGACATAATGTGGTATATTTTGTGTAAAAATGGGCAAATACTTATTTTTAAAAGCTTGTCTTACAGGGTTAACCCCCCTTTACCGTAGAAAACTATGATATATGTACCCAGGATTAATTACATTTAAAACAATAATATGTACCAGGATTAATTACATTTAAAGTAATGACTCTAATTTTAGCACAAGTAAACTAAACTGCCTTGTCCCCAATCATGTTTGCTCAAACCAACCGGAAATATAAGTAATAGAAATCAAATACATTCTACCATTTTCATTATTGTTGTATAGCTTTATTCATAATATTCCTCACCAAATGTTATTTTTTGTAATTAATACATTTTTAATGCTTAGAATTCTTAAAATATTTTGTGAATAAAGTTGAACAACAAGGTTCAGAATACAAGAATTGGCTTTACGATATTGATTTGAAACACATATCACACATATGCAGTGGCATAACTTCAAAAACGTACCCTTAACGTTACACTCCAAGATGTACCGTATTGTCCCGAATATAAGACGACCCTGATTATAAGACGACCCTCTTTTTCAAGACTCAAGTTTGAAGAAAGACTTTTTGAACACCAAATTCAATTTTTATACAGAAAATAATGACAGTACATCTGAAACAAATGATTATAACAATATATTGGAGAGAAGAAGCCTGATATTTTGACTATTTGAAATCATTATGTTGAAGTTTGCATCATAAGTTTGCATCTTCTCCTCAGCTGCCGGTTCACCTGCCGAACTTTCACCCTCTTTTCTCCAGATTGTCGCTACGTTTCTCCATTTTCTGTTATCTCTTCTCTTATTTTCTTCTCTTTTCTTTCTTATACTATTTTTTATTTTTATTTTTCGTGACAGGGGTCTGGGGAGTTAAGTTCAGTATTCACTTTAAGGATATTTGGCGCCATCTAGTGTTGTGAATGGGTATAACGTCTAGACCCTAAAAAGAAAAAAAAAGAAAAAAAAATAATAATAATTCTTAAAATATGTGGTGTCTCTGAGTCGACTGTCCACCCTGTGACTCTGATGTAAATACCCCTGAAAACGCCCTGATCACATGACTTGGCAGGACACGCCCTGATCACATGACCCGGCAGGTATTTGTGCATTTGTGGCGGGAAAATCATCTGCAAGAAGTACAGTAAGTATCACTATTTTTTCAAAGCTTTATTGAGAAAACACAAGTTCAATACAAAACAGACAGCACAACCACCTGCAGCTCTGTGGAGAATTAAAATAAATGGCTGGCTGAAATAAATCATTTAGGAAGATAAATGTTGGTTTAATAGATGAAATCTAACAGTTGCAGCTACGCCTGTTAAGTAATTTGCTCCGTAAATTTCGGGATTTTCTGCCTGCCGGCTCCGGAGCTGATTTATGGTTCTGCGTTAAATCGACGCAAAGCCTACAGCGTAGGGTACGGTGTAGGGTACGGCGTAGGGTACGGAGTAGCGTACGCCGTAAGGTACGGCGTAGGGTACGGCGTAGGGTACGCGTAGGGTACGGCGTAGGGTACGGCGTAGGGTACGCGTAGCGTACGGCGTAGGGTACGGCGTAGGGTACGGCGTAGGGTACGCGTAGCGTACGGCGTAAGGTACGGCGTAGGGTACGGAGTAGGGTATGGAGTAGCGTACGGCGTAGGGTACGGCGTAGGGTACGGCGTAGGGTACGCGTAGGGTACGCGTAGCGTACGGCGTAAGGTACGGCGTAGGGTACGGCGTAGCGTACGGCGTAGCGTACGGCGTAGAGTACGGTGTAGGGTACGGCGTAGCGTACGGCGTAAGGTACGGCGTAGCGTACGGCGTAAGGTACGGCGTAGGGTACGGCGTAGGGTACGGTGTAAGGTATGGCGTAGGGTACGGCGTAGGGTACGGCGTAGGGTACGGCGTAAGGTACGGCGTAGGGTACGGTGTAAGGTACGGCGTAGGGTACGGTGTAGGGTACGGTGTAGGGTACGGCGTAGGGTACGGCGTAGGGTACGGCGTAAGGTACGGCGTAGCGTACGGCGTAAGGTACGGCGTAGGGTACGGCGTAGGGTACGGTGTAGGGTACGGAGTAGGGTACGGCGTAGGGTATGGCGTAGGGTACGGCGTAGGGTACGGCGTAGGGTACGGAGTAGGGTACGGCGTAGGTACGGCGTAGGGTACGGCGTAGGGTACGGCGTAGGGTACGGCGTAGGGTACGGCGTAGGGTACGGCGTAGGGTACGGCGTAGGGTATGGCGTAGGGTACGGAGTAGGGTACGGCATAGGGTACGGCGTAGGGTACGGCGTAGGGTACGGCGTAGGGTACGGAGTAGGGTACGGCGTAGGGTACGGCGTAGGGTACGGCGTAGGGTATGGCGTAGGGTATGGAGTAGCGTACGGCGTAGGGTATGGAGTAGCGTACGGCGTAGGGTACGGAGTAGGGTACGGTGTAGGGTACGGCGTAGGGTACGGCGTAGGGTACGGCGTAGGGTACGGAGTAGGGTACGGCGTAGGGTACGGCGTAGGGTACGGCGTAGGGTACGGCGTAGGGTACGGCGTAGGGTACGGCGTAGGGTACGGCGTAGGGTACGGCGTAGGGTACGGCGTAGGGTACGGCGTAGGGTATGGAGTAGCGTACGGCGTAGGGTATGGAGTAGCGTACGGCGTAGGGTACGGAGTAGGGTACGGTGTAGGGTACGGCGTAGGGTACGGCGTAGCGTACGGCGTAAGGTACGGCGTAGGGTATGGCGTAGGGTACGGCGTAGGGTACGGAGTAGGGTACGGCGTAGGGTACGGCGTAGGGTACGGCGTAGGGTACGGCGTAGGGTATGGCGTAGGGTACGGCGTAGGGTATGGCGTAGGGTATGGAGTAGCGTACGGCGTAGGGTACGGAGTAGCGTACGGCGTAGGGTACGGCGTAGGGTATGGCGTAGGGTATGGAGTAGCGTACGGCGTAGGGTACGGAGTAGCGTACGGCGTAGGGTACGGCGTAGGGTACGGCGTAGGGTACGGCGTAGGGTAAGGCGTAGGGTACGGCGTAGGGTACGGCGTAGGGTAAGGCGTAGGGTACGGCGTAGGGTATGGAGTAGCGTACGGAGTAGGGTACGGCGTAGGGTACGGCGTAGGGTAAGGCGTAGGGTAAGGCGTAGGGTAAGGCGTAGGGTACGGCGTAGGGTACGGCGTAGGGTAAGGCGTAGGGTACGGCGTAGGGTACGGCGTAGGGTACGGCGTAGCGTACGGCGTAGGGTACGGCGTAGGGTACGGCGTAGGGTACGGCGTAGCGTACGGCGTAGGGTACGGCGTAGGGTACGGCGTAGGGTAAGGCGTAGGGTACGGCGTAGGGTACGGCGTAGGGTACGGCGTAGCGTACGGCGTAGCGTACAGCGTAGGGTACGGCGCGCGTCACCCCGTAACCTAGGCTTTGTGTTGGTGTAACGCAGAACCATAAATCAGCCTTTATTCTGGCGCGGTTTGAAAAAGACAAGCGAGTGATTATGTACATTCACTGAGTGAATATTATGAACGTAAAATATATATTTTCTCGCTAGAAATGTAATCAAAACACATTTTTTTGCAAAAACTAACTCAAAATATTGATTATTCATAAGAAATTATTCATAAGAAATGTCCGCCATGTTTTTTTTTTATTCAGTCCGCAAATGACGACGAAAAGCATTCTGGGAAATTCTGGGAACAGCCAATCACAGAGTGAGTTGTTTGACCGACGGCCAACGCCGATTCGACATGTCGAATCGTCTGAAAAGCTCCCGATGGGCGCCCGACCTGAGGCGACGTGCAGGACACACCGGGGAAACTAACGACAGACGAGCACCGACGCTCACCGACGGCCCGACAGCCGATTTTCGGCTTGGTGTGTCAGCGCCTTAAGACACCTTTTCTACCAGCCAGAACCATCACAATTATTCAGATCACTCCATAAACAGTTTGTCATACTATAAACATGCTTTAAATTAACATCAACGATAATAAATGGGAACCTCACCCGACAGTGGACGTCGCTGTGGACATTCATTCATTCATTCACACATCCAGCTGAGCGTGTCAAAAAATAAGTCCCGTCCCGCACCCAGCCGAGTGGCTAATTGTTTGCCAGGATAGTCGCTATAAGTAGTAATGGCCAACTTTAGCATAAAATGTCCCCCCTGTTACTGATTTGCACAGTAACAGGGTGGATGTCAGCAGTACTGGAGTTGTAAATAAAATCAGGGGGATGGTGGATTTTATCATATGGGACAGATAATTTGTGCTGATTACAAATAATAAAATATATTACAAATAATAGCACTGACCTGCAGAAATACTGCAGGAATGACATAGCAGCAGTTAAATGCAGCCTTCTGTAAGCTTTAAATATCCACTGGGCTTACATCAAATACATCAAAACACAACAATAAAAAACACTTTTCTGAACTTATCAATATGACTCTGTCCTTCACAGGATAAGTAACATGGATCACTGCAAAAACTCACAATCTTAACAAGAATATTTGTCTTATTTCTAGTTAAAGGAGCTGTATGTAAGAGCAATAATAAAACGAATCATAAAATGACCCAGATATGTCAACAGACATTTAAAAATCATGTTCATTTCAAATACTTATGTCACTGACAACAGCACTCAAGTCAGGATATTCCAGTTTAAAAAGAGGAGTTGCAGTTCTCAATTGATGTTTATGTTGAAGCTCCACCCTCCACCTATCTCCCAATCACCAAGTCAGTATTGTTTCTGAAGCTCCACCCTCCACCTATCTCCCAATCACCAAGTCAGTATTGTTTCTGAAGCTCCACCCTCCACCTATCTCCCAATCACCAAGTCAGTATTGTTTCTGAAGCTCCACCCTCCACCTATCTCCCAATCACCAAGTCAGTATTGTTTCTGAAGCTCCACCCTCCACCTATCTCCCAATCACCAAGTCAGTATTGTTTCTGAAGCTCCACCCTCCACCTATCTCCCAATCACCAAGTCAGTATTGTTTCTGAAGCTCCACCCTCCACCTATCTCCCAATCACCAAGTCAGTATTGTTTCTGAAGCTCCACCCTCCACCTATCTCCCAATCACCAAGTCAGTATTGTTTCTGCATCCGGGTTGCCAGCTCGGCTCTAATTATGGCAGCCATGGCAGCCTACGTTCCTGCTGCATTCTGCAGCCTACCTGGCAACCTCTGGTCGGGGGGAGGAGGGGGAGGGTACACGCCGCTCAACAATATTTGGAAAGTGACTGCAGTACCAGTTTTGGACATTTCTTACAGACGGCTCCTTTAAAATGTCTCATTTTAGTAAAAAAATCTCATTACACTTAAAACAAGACTCATCACTGGAAAAAAACAACAATTTTCACCTGTTTCAAGTAGATTTTCGCTTAAAATAAGTAGAAAAATCTGCCAGTGGAACAAGATTTTTTTGCTTGTAATAAGAAGATAAATCTTGTCCCACTGGCAGATTTTTCTACTTATGATGATTTGGACCGTTTTTATTTCAGGGGGGGATGATTTGGACCGTTTTTATTTCAGCGGGGATGATTTGGACCGTTTTTATTTCAGGGGGGATGATTTGGACCGTTTTTATTTCAGGGGGGATGATTTGGACCGTTTTTATTTCAGGGGGGATGATTTGGACCGTTTTTATTTCAGGGGGGATGATTTGGACCGTTTTTATTTCAGGGGGGATGATTTGGACCGTTTTTATTTCGGGGGGGATGCCATCCCCCCTCAACTCGAGTACTGGATGTCAGAGGGTTAGGGTTAGAGTTTCCAGCATGTGTTGGTATTCATAATCAATGTATTAAGCATTTATTGGTTATATACTTTTCAAAGATTTGTTAAAGCTGGTCCTTGACCCTGTCTTAGGCTGCTTTCACACCTGTGGCCCGTTTGTTTTGTTCCAATTCAGGGGATAAATCGATACAGTTGTTTCGTTTCTCGTCTGTGGCGTTTGTGTTCACAACCGTCTATACCGTTTCAAAGCTGATAGCTAATGCCATGCGCGAACCAGCTGTTCTCTGATTGGTCAAATGAACGTGGAAGGAGTTTCCTCTTCCGCACCCCGGGAAAAACAACACGCCCCTTTCAGCGCAGACCGCCGCCGCGGCTTTAGGCTGATTTATGGTTCCACGTTACACCAACGCAGAGCTATGGTGTAGGGTACGGTGTAGGCTCTGCGTCGATTTAGCGCGGAACCATAATTCAGGCTTTACCCATTCATGTATGTGCTACCGGCGCAGAGCGGAGCTCAGCGGCGGTCGAGAGGCCGCCTGCCGCGGCGTTTGCACTGTGCTAACCCTGCCCGAATTGAACATTGTTTAATTTCACCGTGCCGGGACGACATCCCGGCACGTCCAATAGGAGAGAAGCTGGTGGAGGCTGCACCGACTCCTCTCCTAGTGCCGCGGTCGCACATACACATGAATGGAGTTGTGTCGGTTGCTGTGTGGATTATGTTCTCACTACAAATTTAAAAAAATTAACCGTTTCAGGTCTGGAATGGAATCGAGCCGAGAACTGAACCCTAACCTCTCCTAGGAGAACTGAACCCTAACCTCTGCTAGGATCTCGGCTCGCTTGTTTTGTGCCATTTCCGAGCGCGATTGCTGTGTTCACATGTACCAAACGTACATCTTTAGGGGGAAACGCTCCCTGTTCCGGAACAACTGCTCCAAACGGGACAGAGGTGAAAGCATCCTCAGATATGGTGAAGGAAAGATTCCCCTCTGGTCAATCGCCTCCATGTCTTCAGCGATGGGCCAGCTACCCAATAAAAACAGAAGGGCAACTTTTACCTTCTCTCAAAAGAGCCATTCAAGAAAAGCTTCAAAGAAATCAGCTGGAACTTCTTTTTGGCCAGCCATGGAAAGGGGGCTCCAGATGGTGTTGGGGTGCCCTTAAGAGATCAGCTGACAAAATTGTCCACCATGAAGGAGATATCCCCAACGCAGAGGCCATGTTCCACCAGTTGAAGAATTTGGGCACTTCTGTTGTACTTTTTCTTGTGGGAGAAGGAGATGTTGAGAGGACATGCAGGAAATGATGGATGTGCCCCCACTAGTTCCTGTCAAAGGAACAATGAAAATCCACCAGGTGATCTGTACGTCTCCAGGTACAATTAAATACCGGGACATAACTTGCCTTTGCCAGGGTTAGGGTTGCAGACCAAGGCATACTGGACTGTGCCTGCTGTGGGCTGAAGGAGGTGAGCCTGGGAGAAGAGGCAGACATGGCACCACATTGCCCTGAAGAACCATCCCAGCCCGAGGTCGTCATCAAAGAAAACATTGGGCAGTCGTGCATCGTAAACTATGATGGTGAAGCCTACCCAGGAATCATCCTGGAGTTGAACTCTACCCAGGAATCATCCTGGAGTTGAACCCTACCCAGGAATCATCCTGGAGGTTGAAGATGGTGAACCCTACCCAGGAATCATCCTGGAGTTGAACCCTACCCAGGAATCATCCTGGAGTTGAACCCTACCCAGGAATCATCCTGGAGTTGAAGATGGTGAACCCTACCCAGGAATCATCCTGGAGTTGAACCCTACCCTGGAATCATCCTGGAGTTGAACCCTACCCAGGAACCATCCTGGAGTTGAAGATGGTGAACCCTACCCAGGAATCATCCTGGAGTTGAACCCTACCCAGGAATCATCCTGGAGTTGAACCCTACCCAGGAATCATCCTGGAGTTGAAGATGGTGAACCCTACCCAGGAATCATCCTGGAGTTGAACCCTACCCTGGAATCATCCTGGAGTTGAACCCTACCCCGGAATCATCCTGGAGTTTAACCCTACCCAGGAATCATCCTGGAGTTGAACCCTACCCCGGAATCATCCTGGAGTTTAACCCTACCCAGGAACCATCCTGGAGTTGAACCCTACCCAGGAATCATCCTGGAGTTGAACCCTACCCAGGAATCATCCTGGAGTTGAACCCTACCCAGGAACCATCCTGGAGGTGAAGATGGTGAACCCTACCCAGGAATCATCCTGGAGGTGAACCCTACCCAGGAATCATCCTGGAGTTGAACCCTACCCAGGAATCATCCTGGAGTTTAACCCTACCCAGGAATCATCCTGGAGTTGAAGATGATGTCAAAGTAAAGCGCATGCACAAGAATGAGACTAATGAGTTCTTCTGGCCAAGTCCAGGGGAGGATGTTAGTTGGTCCAGGGACGACCAGATTGTGTCTGATGAGTGAGCCACAGTCGTTAAATAAGAGGTCTGTCCAGCTGGAGAAGAAGGTGTGGAATTACTTAGAAAGACACCTGCTGGTGGTTTCTGGTCCGTTAAGTAGTTTTTTAGTACTGTTGTAATGTTGTTGGTGATGTCAGACACTGACAAATGTCCCTGATGTTTCTTTTGGGTTTGCAACATTTGATGGATGGAGTTTGGTGTGTGTGTGTGTGTGTGTGTTTTAATGTTATTGGTTAATGGTTGTTAATGGAATTGTATACAATTGTATTGTTTATCGTGTTTTGTTGACGGGGGTGGGGGTGCTGGGAGCTTCTGGATCTCTGAATTCACAGGGAACCTTGTGGAATTGAAAGGACACCAGTGCCAAAAGGGCCGGTGCTCAAGCATCTCTCATTTAGTCTGAATTTTAGTTGACAAAAAATAAAAAAAACAAGGGAAGGATCATTTTTGGTTGTGTTGCTTCTTTTCACGCGTACTATAACATACTTGTACTTTTACTTTTACTTTTGATACTTAAGTATATTTTTTCACAAGATACTTTTGATACGTAAGCACATTTAATGTGAACTACTTTGAGACTTTTACTCAAGTCATTTTCTTATGGGTGACTTTAACTTTAACCAAAGTCTTTTTCCGTTGTGGTATTTCTACTTTTACTTAGTTACTTTTTTCAAGTACTTTACACACCTCTGGTTTCTGGTTGTTGGGGCTTCCTGTCATGTGACCCAGAAGGTTGTTTTTCATAATAAAAGAGCACGTTGAGATTTCCACGACCTCCTTTATTCTTCTTCTTTTTGTTCCATAAGCAGAAAAACACTAAAAAGTGTTCCACATGAGCTTATTTTAGTAAACTATAGTGGTTTGACTGATTGTTTAGAACTTTTTCAAAGTTGGAGTCCTTGGGAAAGTTGAATGAATAATTGTTTATTTAATACAGTAAGTAGTAGATATTATACATGGTTATTTAAAGAACTAAATATATATAAAATATAAACAGGTTCCCGCCCAACGCGCCTGTAGTCCGACGCCCATAGAAAAGACTACAAACATGGCGGCCTTGGGGCGGCGTGATGACGTCACGGCCTGACGTCGCTGTGGAGGAATGTGCGGAAACTTGTGTTCACTTTTCCGCGGCGTCCGTCGAGCGAAAAGCGGCTCCGGAGCGGAATAAAGCTGCGGGAAAGTTGCTGGAAGAGGCTGCGGAGTCGGTAAGGTGAGTGTCGCGGGCCCCGGGGGCCCCAGCGCGGGCCCGCAGCCCGGGAACAGCGGTGTTTGTCGGAGCTGAAAAGTTTGAGTCGAGGAGAAAATGGAGGCGTCGCTGTCCGGGGCTGATCAGCACCACGGCCAACGAACCGGGCCCGGGGGGGGGGGTTGAGGGGCCTGGAGGGCCCCAGGGGGGCCTCAGGGGCCCCAGCGGGGCCCGGGGCCGCAGGAACACGCACTTTACCAGGGCCCGGCCCAACGAATATTACCAACGAGCTGCAGAACTTTGCAGCCGCACGGGCGGATCCAGCGGTTCGGCGGCCCGGGGCCCCCGGGGCCCCCTGGGGGGCCAGGACCAGCAGGGAAACTCTCAAACTGCTCTGAAAGTTTCCAAATTTTTGTTGTAAAGTTCAAACTTTTAACTTCACGAGCTCAGATTTCTGACAGAAATCATGTTATCATTTGAAAAGAACAAGAAGTTCCAGATTTATCTTCAAAACTTGTGAAAAAACCTCGATATTTAGTCAGAATTTTCGTTGACGACGATATTTAGTACGAATTTTCGTCAACGAAAATTCGTACTAAATATCGAGGTTTTTTCACAAGTTTTGAAGATAAATCTGAACTTCTTGTTCTTTTCAAACTATACCTTGATTTCTGACAAATCTGAGCTCGTGAAGTTAAAAATGTGAACTTTACAACGAAAATTCGGGCTAAATATCGTCGTCAACGAAAATTCGGACTTGTGCAGCGGTTCAGCGGCCCGGGGCCCCTGGGGCCCCCTGGGGGGCCAGGACCAGCAGGAAAACTCTCAAACTGCTCTGAAAGTTCACACTTTTAACTTCACATGCTCAGATTTCTGCCAGAAATCAAGGAATCATTTGAAAAGAACAAGAAGTTCCAGATTTATCTTCAAAACTTGTGAAAAATCATTGATATTTAGTCTAAATTCTCATTGACAAAAATTCTGACTAAATATCGTCGTTAATGAAAATTCTGACTAAATATCGAACCAGCAGTAAAACTCTCAAACTGCTCTGAAAGTTCACGTTTTTAACTTCACGAGCTCAGATTTCTGACAGAAATCAAGGTATAGTTTGAAAAGAACAAGAAGTTCCAGATTTATCTTCATACTCGATATTTAGTCAGAATTTTTGTCAACGAGAATTCAGACTAAATATCCAGGTTTTTTCACAAGTTTTGAAGATAAATCTGGAACTTCTTGTTCTTTTCAAAAGAACTGAGCTGGTGAAGTTCGGGCCGCCGAACCGCTGCACAAGTCCAAACTTTTAACTTCACGAGCTCAGATTTCTGACAGAAATCAAGGAATCATTTGAAAAGAACAAGAAGTTCCAGATTTATCTTCAAAACTTGTGAAAAAAAACTGATTTATGACTTTAGTAGAAATGTTACTCTGTAAAAACGTACGATATTACAAGTTTGATCAACTTTCTGGGTGAAAAAGAGACTTTATTAACTTATAAATCTGGCTGAAACCATTTAAAAGTGAGAATAAAAACATCTGGATTCATAAGTTCACTAATATCTGTTCACATAAAGTTAGAGAAGGTTTGTTTAGTACCAGGTCCTCACCGCTGCTGGGTTCTTTCACAAAACTTTCAGTTTTAAACATTAAAACACAGTTTTATGCTGTTTGACGGTGTATGACGTCACTATCCCGCGAGGCGCTGTTACTCGGACTGGTGCTGTTCAAAATGGCCGCTAGATCACATCGGCCGGGAGGACGGCCATTAAAACTACTGTTAGATCACATCGGCCGGGAGGACGGCCATTAAAACTACTGTAATATCACATCGGCCGGGAGGACGGCCATTAAAAACTGCTGTTAGATCACATCAGCCGGGAGGACGGCCATTTAAAAACTACTGTTAGATCACATCAGCCGGGAGGACGGCCATTAAAACTACTGTAATATCACATCGGCCGGGAGGACGGCCATTAAAAACTGTTATTAGATCACATCGGCCGGGAGGACGGCCATTAAAACTACTGTAATATCACATCGGCCGGGAGTACGGCCATTAAAACTACTGTATCACATCGGCCGGGAGGACGGCCGTTAAAAACTACTGTTAGATCACATCGGCCGGGAGGACGGCCATTAAAACTACTGTAAAATCACATCGGCCGGGAGGACGGCCATTAAAACTACTGTTAGATCACATCGGCCGGGAGGACGGCCATTAAAAACTGCTGTAATATCACATTGGCCGGGAGGACGGCCATTAAAACTACTGTAATATCACATCGGCCGGGAGGACGGCCATTAAAAACTGTTATTAGATCACATCGGCCGGGAGGACGGCCATTAAAAACTGTTATTAGATCACATCGGCCGGGAGGACGGCCATTAAAAACTGCTGTTAGATCACATCGGCCGGGAGGACGGCCATTAAAAACTACTGTAATCACATCGGCCGGGAGGACGTCTATGGAGGTAGATTTGTGTCTTAACTATCCAATCAAAAAAAAGATTGCTTCAATCAAAAAATATATTTTAAATCCAAAAAGTGTTCAAATGCAATTCTTTGGGTCTCAAATATTTTTTTGCATTCAAATACTTTTTTTTCTTTTTGAAGCAACTTCTTTTTTGATTAAATGATAAAGACACAAATGTCCTACCCATAATGTGGCCCAAACACTACTTCAATCAAAAACGTTGCTTCAAACAAAAAAAACGTCACTTCTATCGAAGAAAAAATGTCCAATCAAGAAAAACAGTGTTCAAATGCATTTATTTGAGTCTCAAATATTTTTTGGCATTCACTTTTTTTCTTTGATTGAAGTTAATTTTTTTTAAATTGAAAATATATTTTTTGACTGAAGCAATCAAATATATAATATAAATAATAATTAAGACACAAATCTACCTCCATAGACTTCCATATACCACTAAAAACTATTATACTTAGTAGTTAGTTGTATACTAAATCCGTTATTTTTTCCCAAATTCCGTTAAAATTTTTTGGTCTTTCCATTTTATTCAATTTTTTTACCTTTTTACTCTTATAAAATGTGTTTTTGATGTTAATGAATTAAAATAAAGGCTACTTCTATAGTTGAACTGGAATGATTCTGAGCATTTTCAGTAAAAACAAATAACATTACATACAAAATAAATAAAGTGATTAATTAGCTTTTTCTTCAAGTAAGAAATAAAGACTTTGAACAAAAGTAACACTCAACTATTGTTAAAAAGTACATAATACAATCTTCTCCGTAAAACTGCATTAAAGTGCATTAGGAACATTAGGAACGACTTTCAAAACTTTAAACAGTGACTTTTAAATGTCAGAGTTGTGTGACGCAGATTAGCGTCGTCCGCTACCGAGTTTTTATTTTGTAATCTACATTTTAGTCTGGTTTTTATTCCTGTACGATATTGCATTCTATATTTAATTATCGTTGTTGTCACATGACCAGCATTTTCATCTCGTCTCGTTTTCAGGTGATAAAGGTTCTTTGACAACGATGTTTAGTCCGAATTTTCGTTGACGATATTTAGTCCGAATTTTCCTTGACGATATTTAGTCAGTTTTCCGTTGACAAACGGCGTGACCTACCGCTAATAACCGCTAACGGTCCCACTGCTAACTCCGTCCCTGGTCTCTGCAGGTCCAGGACCTAGCATGGCGACACAGACGGCGTTCCCGGCGGGGGTTTACCACCACGACGAGGAGGGGGCGGGGCTACCGGCCCCCCAGCTGGTGATGCTAGCCACCGTGGCGGCGGAGGCTAGCGGCGGCGGCTGCGACGGCAGCGTGGCCGACGAGAAGGAGATGATGGAGCTGACGACGGTGGGGAGCAGCTACTCGGACAGCGAGGACGAGGGCGTCATCAGGTGAGGGGGCGGGGCCACGTCATCAGGTGAGGGGGCGGGGCCACGGCAGGTGAGGGGGCGGGGCCACGGCAGGTGAAGGGGCGGGGCCACGTCAGGTGAGGGGGCGGGGCCACGTCATCAGGTGAGGGGGCGGGGCCACGCCAGGTGAGGGGGCGGGGCCACGCCAGGTGAGGGGGCGGGGCCACGTCAGGTGAGGGGGCGGGGCCACGCTAACGCACCTGCTCACGTAAGCGCTGTGTCCAGGGGCGTCAATTGGGTATGAAGGTCCGGCAGCCGCCACCTCGGCTTCAGGGGAAAATGTAAATGTTTTTTTTTAAAATACATTTATGGAATTACTCTATGTCCATTTGTATTGATTATTATATTATTTAATACGTATAGAATAACTACAAATGCAAATCAGAACAACATGATCGATTTCACTAGTTATTTTACACTGCAAACACTCAAAATCTTAACAAGAATATTTGTCTTATTTCTAGTTAAAATGTTTAATTTTTAGTCAAATAAAATCTCATTACATTTAAGACAAGACTCAAAAACAACAATTTCCACTTGTTTCAAGTAGATTTTCACTTAAAGGTATTGTGACATCATTTTTAACATGCTTTTAACACTATTAAAAGTCTTGGCCAACATCCCTCAAATGTGTCTAAAAGAGTGTAACAAGAAAAACTTCACTCTAGTATTCTTTTCCTGGCTTTTTATTACAGTGTTTTTTGCACCGTGAAAAACGGGTCCTTTTCCCCCTTTCCTGTCAATCATTGCCCCGCTCCTCCTCCAAACCTCCTCCAACCCAACTGCTACACACTTCTGCCGTCTCCACACACACGCGCGCACACCGAACCACAAACACCCACACACACAGCCCAGACAGGGCGACTACAGCCCGGGGATGAAGTCCAACCGGGACCAGAGGACCGGGACCGCAGCTCCCCGCCAGCAATACGCTCACAGCGGCGTCGGAGAGTTAAGCCGGGAGCGACAGGCGAAGCATGCACGGAAAAGCAGGAGGGCGAACCACAGCAAACAATCATAAAAATAAAGGCATGCAAGCAGCAGTGTCCCCTTATCTTAAGTCCAGTCAGTGGCCGCGGGTCTTCTTAGCAGTTTTCCTCCGCTGATTAGAACAGAGGGGGCTCTAAACAGCTCCGTGTTAAGCCTGATTTATGGTTCCGCGTTAAATCGACGCAGAGCCTACGCCGTAGGGTTCAGCGTACGGTGCGCGTCGCCGCGTAACCCTACGCCGTAGGTTCTGCGTCGGTGTAACGCGGAACCATAAATCAGCCTTTATGGTGCGCTGGAGAGGAGAGGAGGCAGGGAGCTGGGTGGAGGGGGCGGTGATTTAGCGGATCGTTACGTAACGATCCGCCACCAAACCACATGCGCCGTTTTTGCATAGTTATGCGGAAAATCCCAGAAAGCACACAATACACTGAATGTTAAAAGTTCGTTGTTTTTTGGGTGTAATTGATGTCAAGACACCCAACAAAACACAAAAAATCAAGAAAAATTTGTTTTTCATGTCACAATACCTTTTAAATAAGTGGAAAAATCTGCCAGTGGAACAAGATTTTTTGCTTGTAATAAGAAGATAAATCTTGTTCCACTGGCAGATTTTTCTACTTATTTCAAGTGAAAATTTACTTTAAACGGGTGAAAATTGTCAAATAACAAGTTATTTTTCTGGTGATGACTCTTGTTTTAAGTGTAATGAGATTTTTTACTAAAAATGAGACATTTTAACTAGAAATAAGACAAATATTCCTGGTAACATTGTGAGTTTTTGCAGTGAGTGAGACTGCATTAGAAAAAGTTCCAGTTTTCTTGACCACACAGATCAGATCCATAAACTTCTGTGATGAGTATTAGCTGGACGTGTTATTGATACTCTAGTTCATGTGACTCGTAACCTTGCCGTACCTTAGTAAGACTGAATTGACGCCACTGGCTGTGTCCCGCAGGTACGGCTACGACAACCACCGCGAGGTCTGCATCGTGGAGTACCCCGAGTCCCCCGAGTCCCCCGAGTCCCCCGAGTCCCCGGCCGGCTCGGCCCCCGGGGGGGGCGGGGACGAGGAGCAGCCCCGCCCCCCCACCCCCCCGGAGCTGGGGGGCGGGGCCGAGCCGCCCGCTAGCGGCGGCGCCGCCGCGCAGAAGAAGAAGAAGCCGTTCCGCTGCAAGCCCTGCCACTTCCAGGCGCAGAGCGAGGAGGAGTTCGTGCAGCACCTGAGCTCCCACAGCGTTAGCAAGATGATGGTGGTCAACCAGGTGGAGGGGCGGAGCCAGGAGGAGGGGCGGGGCAAGGGCCGGCCCCGGGAGGCGGAGCCACCGCCGGCCGGCGCCGAGGACGGCGGAGACCTTAAGGGCCTGATCCGCTGCGAGCGCTGCGGCTACAACACCAACCGCTACGACCACTACATCGCCCACCTGAAGCACCACAGCAAGGAGGGCGACGACCACAGGTGAGGGGGCGGGGCCACAGGTGAGGGGGCGGGGTCAGGGGGCGGGGGGAGGGGTCAGGGGGCGGGGCTAGGAGGCCAGGGGTCAGGGGGCGGGGCTCCAGGGACCACCTGAAGCACCACAGCAAGGAGGGCGACGACCACAGGTGAGGGGGCGACGACCACAGGTGAGGGGGCGACGACCACAGGTGAGGGGGAGACGACCACAGGTGAGGGGGCGGGGCCAGGGGACGATATTTTGTCCGAATTTTCGTTGGTGATATTTAGTCTTAATTTTCTATGACGACGATATTTAGTCCGAATTTTCATTGACGACAATATTTAATCCGAATTTTCATTGACGACAATATTTAATCCGAATTTTCATTGACGACAATATTTAATCCGAATTTTCATTGACGACAATATTTAATCCGAATTTTCATTGACGACAATATTTAATCCGAATTTTCATTGACGACAATATTTAGTCCAAATTTTCGTTGACGGTGATATTTAGTCCAAATTTTTAATGACGATATTTAGTCCGAATTTTCATTGACGATATTTAGTCCGAATTTTCATTGACGATATTTAGTCCGAATTTTCATTAACGATATTTAGTCCGAATTTTCATTAACGATATTTAGTCCGAATTTTCATTAACGATATTTAGTCCGAATTTTCATTAACGATATTTAGTCCGAATTTTCATTAACGATATTTAGTCCGAATTTTCATTGGTGATATTTAGTCCGAATTTTCGTTGACGATATTTAGTCCGAATTTTCATTGACGATATTTAGTCCGAATTATCATTAACGATATTTAGTCCGAATTTTCGTTGACGACGATATTTAGTCTGAATTTTCGTTGACGATATTTAGTCCGAATTTGCGTTGACGATATTTTTCCCCGGGGCTCCTAGCTAACCTCCGTGTCTCCTCTCTGTTCAAGTGCACACTATGCCCCTACACCACGGGGTCAGGGGGCGGGGCCAGGGCTAACCTAGCTAACGACCTTCTCTCCCCAGGATGTTCAAGTGCACGCTCTGCACCTACACCACAGGGTTAGGGGTCAGGGGGCGGGGCTCCAGGGCCAGGGCCCCTAACTAACCTAGCTAACGACCGTGTCTCCCCAGGGTGTTCAAGTGCACACTCTGCCCCTACACCACAGGGTCAGGGGGCGGGCCCAGGGCTAACCTAGCTAACGACCTTCTCTCCCCAGGGTGTTCAAGTGCACGCTCTGCCCCTACACCACGGTCAGCCAGTACCACTGGAGGAAACACCTGAGGAACCACTTCCCCTCCAAGCTGCACACCTGCAGCCAGTGCAGCTACTTCTCCGACCGCAAGAGCAACTACGTCCAGCACATCCGCACGCACACAGGTGGGGGGCGCACCTGCACGCACCTCTTTCACCTGTCCTCACCTGTCCTGGATGCACCTGTCTCACCTGTCCTTACCTGTTGCTAACCGCTAATTCCATGCAGGTCCTTCAATGACAGGAAAGCTTCTCTTCACACCTGTCGGCATAAATTCGTAAATAAAAGTGTAAATAATCATGAAGTTTTTAAAGACTCTGAGATTGTAACAATGTTAGGATGACCACCGTTTCTGTTAGCGGTAGCAATAGCAGTGTTAGCAGTGGGAATGTATGCTGTACCAATAGCAATAGCAGTGTTAGCAGTGGGAATGTATGCTGTACCAATAGCAGTAGCAGTGTTAGCAGTAGTAATGTTAGCGTTGGGACTGTTAGCTGTACCAATAGTAGTAGTAATGTTAGCGGTGGGACTGTTAGCTGTACCAATAGCAGTAGCAGTGTTAGCAGTAGTAATGTTAGCGGTGGGACTGTTGGCGATAGCAGTGGCAGGGTTAGCGGTGGGACTGTTAGCAGTAGCAGGGTTAGCGGTTGGACTGTTAGCGATAGCAGTAGCAGTGTTATCGGTGGGACTGTTAGCGGTTATTAGCGGTAGCAGGGTTAGCGGTAGCAATCTTAGCGGTGGGACTGTTAGCTGTACCAATAAGGGTAGCAGTGTTAGCGGTAGTAATGTTAGCAATAGTAGTGTTAGCGGTGGGAGTGTTAGCTGTACCAGTCCCACCGCTAACACTACTATTGCTATGGTTGATCATGTGACTCCTCCCTCTCATTGGTGGTTGATCATGTGACTCCTCCTCCCTCTCATTGGTGGTTGATCATGTGACTCCTCCCTCTCATTGGTGGTTGATCATGTGACTCCTCCTCCCTCTCATTGGTGGTTGATCATGTGACTCCTCCTCCCTCTCATTGGTGGTTGATCATGTGACTCCTCCTCCTCCCTCTCATTGGTGGTTGATCATGTGACTCCTCCTCCTCCCTCTCATTGGTGGTTGATCATGTGACTCCTCCTCCTCCCTCTCATTGGTGGTTGATCATGTGACTCCTCCTCCTCCCTCTCATTGGTGGTTGATCATGTGACTCCCCCTCCTCCCTCTCATTGGTGGTTGATCATGTGACTCCTCCTCCTCCCTCTCATTGGTGGTTGATCATGTGACTCCCCCTCCTCCCTCTCATTGGTGGTTGATCATGTGACTCCTCCCTCTCATTGGTGGTTGATCATGTGACTCCTCCTCCTCCCTCTCATTGGTGGTTGATCATGTGACTCCTCCTCCTCCCTCTCATTGGTGGTTGATCATGTGACTCCTCCTCCCTCTCATTGGTGGTTGATCATGTGACTCCTCCTCCCTCTCATTGGTGGTTGATCATGTGACTCCTCCCTCTCATTGGTGGTTGATCATGTGACTCCTCCCTCTCATTGGTGGTTGATCATGTGACTCCTCCTCCTCCCTCTCATTGGTGGTTGATCATGTGACTCCTCCCTCTCATTGGTGGTTGATCATGTGACTCCTCCTCCTCCCTCTCATTGGTGGTTGATCATGTGACTCCTCCTCCCTCTCATTGGTGGTTGATCATGTGACTCCTCCTCCCTCTCATTGGTGGTAGATCATGTGACTCCTCCCTCTCATTGGTGGTTGATCATGTGACTCCTCCCTCTCATTGGTGGTTGATCATGTGACTCCTCCTCCCTCTCATTGGTGGTTGATCATGTGACTCCTCCCTCTCATTGGTGGTTGATCATGTGACTCCTCCTCCCTCTCATTGGTGGTAGATCATGTGACTCCTCCCTCTCATTGGTGGTTGATCATGTGACTCCTCCTCCCTCTCATTGGTGGTTGATCATGTGACTCCTCCTCCTCCCTCTCATTGGTGGTTGATCATGTGACTCCTCCTCCCTCTCATTGGTGGTTGATCATGTGACTCCTCCTCCTCCCTCTCATTGGTGGTTGATCATGTGACTCCTCCTCCTCCCTCTCATTGGTGGTTGATCATGTGACTCCTCCTCCCTCTCATTGGTGGTTGATCATGTGACTCCTCCTCCTCCCTCTCATTGGTGGTTGATCATGTGACTCCTCCTCCTCCCTCTCATTGGTGGTTGATCATGTGACTCCTCCTCCTCCCTCTCATTGGTGGTTGATCATGTGACTCCTCCTCCCTCTCATTGGTGGTTGATCATGTGACTCCTCCTCCCTCTCATTGGTGGTTGATCATGTGACTCCTCCTCCCTCTCATTGGTGGTTGATCATGTGACTCCTCCTCCCTCTCATTGGTGGTTGATCATGTGACTCCTCCCTCTCATTGGTGGTTGATCATGTGACTCCTCCTCCTCCCTCTCATTGGTGGTTGATCATGTGACTCCTCCCTCTCATTGGTGGTTGATCATGTGACTCCTCCTCCTCAGGCGTCCGTCCGTTCCGGTGTTTGTACTGCGACTATTCCAGTTCCCAGAAAACCCACCTGACCCGCCACATGAGGACCCACTCAGGTGAGTTCTGGTTCTGGTTCCTGGTTCTGGTCCAGGTCCTGGTTCTGGTTCTGGTTCTGGTTCTGGTCCAGGTCCTGGTTCAGGTCCTGGTTCTGGTCCAGGTCCTGGTTCTGGTTCTGGTTCTGGTGTTTGTTCTGACTCTGCTGTCTTCTCTCCTGCTCTCGTGAAGCCGAGGACGAGGACTGAACGGTAAAAAACTGCTGCCCGCCGACTTCTGTGGTTGTGGTGGTTCTGGGTCTGGACCCGGTCTGGTTTAGACCCGTTATGGTCTAAACCAGACCGAGTCCAGAACCTTCAGTGTTCTCAGCTCCCGATGCCCCGCCCTGATTCTGTTTGCCCCGCCCTGATTCTGTTTGCCCCGCCCCGATTCTGTTAGCCCCGCCCTGATTCTATTAGCCCCGCCCTGATTCTATTAGCCCCGCCCTGATTCTATTAGCCCCGCCCTGATTCTATTAGCCCCGCCCTGATTCTATTAGCCCCGCCCCGATTCTATTAGCCCCGCCCTGATTCTGTTTGCCCCGCCCTGATTCTATTAGCCCCGCCCTGATTCTATTAGCCCCGCCCTGATTCTATTAGCCCCGCCCTGATTCTATTAGCCCCGCCCTGATTCTGTTAGCCCCGCCCTGATTCTATTAGCCCCGCCCTGATTCTATTAGCCCCGCCCTGATTCTATTAGCCCCGCCCTGATTCTATTAGCCCCGCCCCGATTCTATTAGCCCCGCCCTGATTCTGTTTGCCCCGCCCTGATTCTATTAGCCCCGCCCTGATTCTATTAGCCCCGCCCTGATTCTATTAGCCCCGCCCTGATTCTATTAGCCCCGCCCTGATTCTGTTAGCCCCGCCCTGATTCTATTAGCCCCGCCCTGATTCTATTAGCCCCGCCCTGATTCTATTAGCCCCGCCCTGATTCTATTAGCCCCGCCCTGATTCTATTAGCCCCGCCCCGATTCTATTAGCCCCGCCCCGATTCTATTAGCCCCGCCCTGATTCCGTTTGCCCCGCCCCGATTCTATTAGCCCCGCCCTGATTCTATTAGCCCCGCCCCGATTCTATTAGCCCCGCCCTGATTCTATTAGCCCCGCCCTGATTCCGTTTGCCCCGCCCCGATTCTATTAGCCCCGCCCTGATTCTATTAGCCCCGCCCCGATTCTATTAGCCCCGCCCTGATTCTATTAGCCCCGCCCTGATTCCGTTTGCCCCGCCCCGATTCCATTAGCCCCGCCCCGATTCTATTAGCCCCGCCCTGATTCTATTAGCCCCGCCCTGATTCTATTAGCCCCGCCCTGATTCTATTAGCCCCGCCCTGATTCTATTAGCCCCGCCCTGATTCTATTAGCCCCGCCCCGATTCTATTAGCCCCGCCCCGATTCTGTTTGCCCCGCCCTGATTCTATTAGCCCCGCCCTGATTCTATTAGCCCCGCCCTGATTCTATTAGCCCCGCCCTGATTCTATTAGCCCCGCCCTGATTCTATTAGCCCCGCCCTGATTCTGTTAGCCCCGCCCTGATTCTATTAGCCCCGCCCTGATTCTATTAGCCCCGCCCTGATTCCGTTAGCCCCACCCTGATTCTGTTAGCCCCGCCCTGATTCCGTTAGCCCCACCCTGATTCTGTTAGCCCCGCCCTGATTCCGTTTGCCCCGCCCCGATTCTATTAGCCCCGCCCTGATTCTATTAGCCCCGCCCCGATTCTATTAGCCCCGCCCCGATTCTATTAGCCCCGCCCTGATTCCGTTTGCCCCGCCCCGATTCTATTAGCCCCGCCCTGATTCTATTAGCCCCGCCCCGATTCTATTAGCCCCGCCCTGATTCTATTAGCCCCGCCCTGATTCCGTTTGCCCCGCCCCGATTCCATTAGCCCCGCCCCGATTCTATTAGCCCCGCCCTGATTCTGTTAGCCCCGCCCTGATTCCGTTAGCCCCGCCCTGATTCCGTTAGCCCCGCCCTGATTCCGTTAGCCCCGCCCTGATTCTATTAGCCCCGCCCTGATTTTATTAGCCCCGCCCTGATTCCGTTAGCCCCGCCCTGATTCTGTTAGCCCCGCCCTGATTCTATTAGCCCCACCCTGATTTTATTAGCCCCGCCCTGATTCTGTTAGCCCCGCCCTGATTCTATTAGCCCCGCCCTGATTTTATTAGCCCCGCCCTGATTCAGTTAGCCCCGCCCTGATTCTATTAGCCCCACCCTGATTCTATTAGCCCCGCCCTGATTCAGTTAGCCCCGCCCTGATTCTTTTTGCCCCGCCCTGATTCCGTTAGCCCCGCCCTGATTCTATTAGCCCCACCCTGATTCTGTTAGCCCCGCCCTGATTCTGTTAGCCCCGCCCTGATTCTATTAGCCCCGCCCCGATTCTATTAGCCCCGCCCTGATTCTGTTTGCCCCGCCCTGATTCTATTAGCCCTGATTCTATTAGCCCCGCCCTGATTCTGTTAGCCCCGCCCTGATTCCGTTAGCCCCGCCCTGATTCTGTTAGCCCCGCCCTGATTCTATTAGCCCCACCCTGATTTTATTAGCCCCGCCCTGATTCCGTTATCCCCGCCCTGATTCTATTAGCCCCACCCTGATTTTATTAGCCCCGCCCTGATTCCGTTAGCCCCGCCCTGATTCTATTAGCCCCGCCCTGATTCCGTTAGCCCCGCCCTGATTCTATTAGCCCCGCCCTGATTCCGTTAGCCCCACCCTGATTTTATTAGCCCCGCCCTGATTCAGTTAGCCCCGCCCTGATTCTATTAGCCCCGCCCTGATTCTATTAGCCCTGATTCTATTAGCCCCGCCCTGATTCCGTTAGCCCCGCCCTGATTCTATTAGCCCCGCCCTGATTCCGTTAGCCCCACCCTGATTTTATTAGCCCCGCCCTGATTCAGTTAGCCCCGCCCTGATTCAGTTAGCCCCGTCCTGATTCAGTTAGCCCCGCCCCGATTCTGTTAGCCCCGCCCTGATTCTGTTAGCCCCGTACTGATTCTGTTAGCCCCGCCCTGATTCTTTTTGCCCTGCCCTGATTCCGTTTGCCCCGCCCTGATTATGTTAGCCCCGCCCTGATTCCGTTAGCCCCGCCCTGATTATGTTAGCCCCGCCCTGATTCTGTTAGCCCCGCCCTGATTCTGTTAGCCCCGCCCTGATTCTTTTTGCCCCGCCCTGATTCTGTTAGCCCCGCCCTGATTCTGGTAGCCCCGCCCACCGGTGTCCCGTTCCTCTTTAGACCTCCCATGATGCTCCGCTCCCAGGTCCTAACGCGAGTCACTTCCTGTCCACGGGCGAGCGGCCCTTCAAGTGCGAAGATATTTAGTCCGAATTTTCGTTGACGATATTTAGTCAGAATTTTCTAAATATCGCTGTCATCGAAAATTCAGACTAAATATCGTCAACGAAAATTCTGACTAAATATCGTTGTCAAGGAAAATTCGGACCAAATATCGGCAACAAAAATTCGGACTAAATATCGTCAACGAAAATTCACACCAAATATCGTCGAAAATTAAGACTAAATATCGTCGTCCACGAAAATTCAGACTAAATATTGTTGTAAATGAAAATTCACACTAATTATCATCAGCGAAAATTCGGACTAAATATCGTCATCAAAAATTCGGACTAAATATCGTCATCGAAAATTAAGACTAAATATCGCCGTCAACGAAAATTCAAACTAAATATCGTCGTCAATGAAAATTCACACTAATTATCATCAGCGAAAATTCGGACTAAATATTGTCGTCAACGAAAAGTCGGACTAAATATCGTCGTCATTGAAAATTCACACTAAAAATTGTCAACGAAAATTCAGACTAAATATCGTCAACAAAAATTCGGACTGAATATCGTTGTCAACGAAAATTCATCCCAAATATCGTCGTCATCGAAAATTCTGACTAAATATCTTCGTCAACAAAAATTTGCACCAAATATCGTCAACGAAAATTCTGACTAAATATTGTCAATGGAAATTCTGACTAAATATGGTCGTCAACGAAAATTCGAACTAAATATCGTTGTCAGCGAAAATTCAGACTAAGTATTGTCGTCATTGAAAATTGGGACTAAATATCGTCAACGAAAATTCTGACTAAATATTGTCATTGAAAATTCTGACTAAATATTGTCAACGAAAATTCTTACTAAATATTGTCAACGAAAATTCTTACTAAATATTGTCAACGAAAATTCTGACTGAATATCGTCGTCTACAAAAATTCGGACTAAATATCGTCAACGAAAATTCGGACTAAATATCGGCGTCAATGAAAATTCGGACTAAATATCGTCATCAAAAATTCCGACTAAATATCGTCAATGGAAATTCGGACCAAATATTGTCAGCGAAAATTTGAACTAAATATCGGCATCAAAAATTCTGACTAAATATCGTTGTCAAGCAAAATTCGGACCAAATATCGTCGTCAATGAAAATTCCCATGATGCTCTGCTGGTCCTAACGCGTGTCACTTCCTGTCCGCAGGCGAGCGGCCCTTCAAGTGCGACAGCTGCCCGTACCTGGCGGCCAACCAGCACGAGGTGACGCGCCACGCGCGGCAGGTGCACGACGGGCCGAAGCCGCTGGGCTGCCCGTACTGCGACTACAAGACGGCCGACCGCAGCAACTTCAAGAAGCACGTGGAGCTGCACCTGAACCCGCGGCAGTTCCTCTGCCCGCTCTGCAAGTACGCCGCCTCCAAGAAGTGCAACCTGCAGTACCACCTGAAGTCCCGGCACGCCGGCTGCCCCGCGCCGCTGGACACGTCCAAGGTGATTGATCGATTGAAATTCTTTACTCAGTCACACTACAAGCATTATCAATACGGTTGTCCCGATCAGGGTTTTTTAGCTCCCGATCACTTGAGTTTGAGTTTATGCCGATCCCGATTTTTCCCGATCCGATCACTTTTTTTGGCTCCCGATACATTTCCAACACTTTTTCCCGATTAGATACATTTTCAAAAAAAAAAGATGACGAAAAATAAATGATCCCACGTTTCTTTTCTTGTCCATTAGAAACAACATGGACATTTATTTCAACAAAGATTATCAGCTCTGGTGACACAAAATTGTAAACTAAAACAAAAAGTGCAGAATAGTGCAATAACAAAAATAAATACATTTAAATTCAAAAGAGGTAGTTGAACATCCAGTCAAACTCACAAACACAAGAACATTAAAATACTTTTTGGCTTAACCTTAGTGCAACATTCTGAATGAATGAATGAATGAATGAATGAATGAATGAATGAATGAATGAATGAATGAATGAATGAATATCAGCAGCTTAATGAACATGAACAGATAGATCATTTCACAATTCAAACATTAAACCATGTTAGTTTCACTTAATTCGTCGGCCGGATGTGACGTTAAATGCAACGATATATAAAACGATTTAATATGTTGTGCCACAAGTAGATGCTGTTTCAGTTTTCAAGAGAGTGATTAATAATTGCCCCTCAACAATTATTAATAATTAATAAGGTAGATTATTTATCAAATTGAATCATCAATGACTTAATGGAGACGGGGCACCACCTGGCTGAAAACTACAGCAAAATCAGTCTCAAGATGAATTATTCTGCAGAATAATAATTGAAGGATGAAATCCGAACAACCAACATTAGCAGCAAACGTGCGCAAAATGAACAAGGCCGACTTCTTTCAATTAGAATTTATTTACACCAGTGTCGAGCAGATGGTAAAACACTTGGGTAAATTCCAAATTCTAAATTCCAAATTCCAATTCCACTTGGGTAAATTCCAAATTCCATGAAATCCGGCCTGGTAGCCTGAAATCCAGCCTGGTAGCCTGAAATCCAGCCTGGTAGCCTGAAATCTCCGGCCTGGTGGCCTGAAATCTCCGGCCTGGTAGCCTGAAATCCGGCCTGGTAGCCTGAAATCTCCGGCCTGGTAGCCTGAAATCTCCGGCCTGGTGGCCTGAAATCCGGCCTGGTGGCCTGAAATCCGGCCTGGTAGCCTGAAATCCGGCCTGGTAGCCTGAAATCTCCGGCCTGGTGGCCTGAAATCCGGCCTGGTAGCCTGAAATCTCCGGCCTGGTGGCCTGAAATCCGGCCTGGTAGTCCGGTCAAAGCCTGACTGAAATCACACATTTCATATGAGTTCATCTAAATGAATAATTCCCATGATAATCACACATGAATTCACACGGCCGGTGGTCCAACAAATATATATTAAAAACATTAATAACTACATACGTCCCGGTACTTTTTTGGGGCGATACCGATGTTTTGAAAATGCCGTGATCCCCGTGATCCAACTCTAATTATCAACACAAACATTATCGAAAAAATAGTGAGTGAAAAGGCAGAAGCGTCGTGGTGATATTAATGCCTGTCCTACAAACAAACAACAGCAAAACTAAACCAGAAAAGGACCAATAAGGTTTACATATAAAGTAGTAAAGACATTTTTTTAATATAAATATCAGAGAACAGAAACAAACAAAAACAAATAAACATTAACATTTGTAGCTTTCAAAGATTGCTCTACAAATCTTTTTTTTGTAAACTGAAAATGAGCTGCACATTGTCTATGTTAGCGTCACTCCATAGTTTAACTCCCACAACAAATTTACAAACATCACGCAAATTATATTTTGACTCATGTATTGAGAAAAACCGTTGTACACAGACAGGGAGTAACTTTAATCTAGCTTTATACATTATTAGCATTATTTTATAATAAACCAAATCATTAAATTTCATAACATGGGATTTTATAAACAATGGATTTGTATGTTCATAGTTTCCCCGTTAATAAAACATGGCTGTTTTTTGTAAGAGGACTAAAGCATTTCCTGTTGTCTTATACGTGGATACTCCCACACAATACCATATATAAGGTTTATTAGTGAACAATACATTAAATGTAGTGCTTTATGATTTAATATATTTCTGGACTTATACAGGATTGCTATTAACTTTTATGTATCTAATATGTTGTTTCCACGTTAATTTACAATCAATAACAAACCTTAAGAATTTTATATCAGATACTCTTTCAATATCAGAATCACATATTTTTAATGTAATAGCCCCATAAATTTCTTTTCGGTTTCCAAAAATCATAAATTTTGTTTTTTTAATGTTAAGTGACGACCTATAGACGTCAAACCAAGTTTTAAGAATTTTTGGGGTCCCGGCACATCCAAGTGATATCAGACGGGTCGGTCAGTTCTGAAACAGGTCCACAGATGTTCCTGAGAGGGGAGGGCTAGTGGGGGCAGAGTCACCTTGTTTACATTCCACCAGGGAGATTGTGACTTTCTTTGTACATTGTATGAGGTTTTGGTATTGAATAAATGCAGAACTACAGACGTTTTCCTTTTTATGGGTATTTTTTCTTTTTCAGTCACATATATCGTTGATGAAATGTCTTACTATATATGGAATATGGTAGATATGGTGATGTTATCGTTATCCAGGGCCAAATATCACCACAGTGTTGAATGGTGAGTTAGCGTATCGTCCCAGCGCTAATATGAAGTAACAAAACGTTTTGTATCAATCACAGGTGCGGCTGCGGGCGAAGAGGACGGCGGCGGAGGAACTGGAACCGGGGGCCGGCCCGGGAACCGAAGAACCGGGAACCGAAGAACCGGGGACCGAAGAACCGGGGACCGAAGAACCGGGGATCGAAGAACCGGGAACCGAAGAACCGGGGACCGGCCCGGAAACCGACGGCCCGGACGACTCCAGCCCCATCAACCTGTCTGTCCGCCGGGCCGGCCGGCCCCCCCAGCCGGACCAGAACCCCGACAGGAAGACCCGGCCCCCCCAGCCGGACCAGAACTCGGACAGAAAGGCCCGGCCCCCCCAGCCGGACCAGAACTCGGACAGAAAGGTCTCGACCCGGCAGAAGAAGCTCGCAGGCGAGAGTCCGGTCCCGGCGGAACCGGCACCTGCACCGAAGGTCCCGGACAAGCCCCGGAAACGGGCCAAGAAGAGGATTCCTCTGGCCGAGGAGGAACCCCAGAACCAGAACCAGAACCAGACCCCGGGAGGACCCGGACCCGAGGAGGAGCCGGCGCCGCCGGCGGAGAAGAACCGGAACCTCGGCAAGTCCAGGAAGCCCGGGAGGAAGAAGAAGCCGGGACTCGGGAAGAAACCGGAACCGGAAAACGAGGAAACCCAGAAGAAGAAGAAGAAGGAGGAGAAGCCCGGGTCCAAGCCCGGGTCCAAGCCCGGGTCCAAGAGGAAGGCCCCGGCCGAGGTTCTGGACCTGTCCCAGAAGTCCAAGACCCGGCGCCTGAAGGCTCCGGTGGAGCCGCCGCCGCCCGAACCGGCCGGGGAACCCGGGCCGGCCCCGGCGGCGCCGAAGAAGAGAGGCAGGAAGCCCGGCAGGAAGGCGGCGGTTCTGCGGCTGGACCCGGTGGTCCCGGTGGTCCCGGTGGTCCCGGTGGTGCAGGACCCCCCCGGCCCGGTCCAGACGCCCTCAGAGACCGACGAGGGAATCCACAGCAGCCACGAGGCAGGAAGTGACATCAGCGACAGCGTCTCGGAGGGAAGTGACGACTCCGGTCTCCACGGCAACGCCGGCGGCAAGATGGCCGACGACACGCCCCCGGACACGCCCACAGAGGACGTGGCCACGCCCTCGGACACGCCCACACTGGCCACGCCCACAGATGTGGCCACGCCCACCGAGAACATGACCACGCCGCCGGCCACGCCCACCGATGACGTGGCCACGCCCCCGGCCACGCCCACCGATGACGTGGCCACGCCCACCGATGACGTGGCCACGCCCCCGCAGCTCAAGAGCCACACCTGCATCTTCTGCGACCGGGCGTTCCCGCTGGAGTCGGCGTACCGGCGCCACCTCAACCGCCACCTGGTCAACGTTTACTTCCTGGACGCCGCCAAGGCGGGGGAGTGAGGCGCCGCCGCCGCGGCAACGACGGGCCGCCGCCGCGGCTACCGCTAACGCTCTGGTCCGAGCCTGCGACAATCAGGACCAGGACGCGCCGCGGCGGCGATTAGCTCTGAGACGTTTCAGTGCAATAACTAGTTTCTCCTGCGGAGGGGGCGTGGCCCCAGGCCATGAGGTCACATGATGTAGGGGGCGTGGCCCCAGGCCATGAGGTCACATGATGTAGGGGGCGTGGCCCCAGGCCATGAGGTCACATGATGTAGGGGGCGTGGCCCCAGGCCATGACGTCACATGATGTAGGGGGCGTGGCCCCAGGCCATGAGGTCACATGATGTAGGGGGCGTGGCCCCAGGCCATGAGGTCACATGATGTAGGGGGCGTGGCCCCAGGCCATGAGGTCACATGATGTAGGGGGCGTGGCCAAACCCTGACGGTTATTTTCTCCATTACCAGTAAATCAACTGTCGTCTTCTGTTCCTTTTTCAATAAAGTTTTTTTCAGCCTCAACACGTCTGGTTTTTGGTTTTGTCGATGACGACGATATTTAATCCGAATTTTCATTGACGTCGAAATTTAGTCAAAATTTTCGACAATGATTTTTAGTGCGAATTTTTGTTGACGACATTTAGTCCGAATTTTCGTAGACGTTAAAATTCAGTCAAAATTTTCGTTGCCGTTAAAATTTAGTCAAAATTTTCGTTGACGATATTTAGTCCGAATTTTTGCTGACGATATTTAGGCAGAATTTTCCTTGACGTCAAAATTTTGTCCGAATTTTCGACAACGATATTTAGTGCGAATTTTCGTAGACGTTAAAATTTAGTCAAAATTTTCGTTGATATTTAGTCTGAATTTTCGCTGATGACATTTGGTCCGAATTTTCGATGACAATATTTT
Organism: Cololabis saira; assembly: GCF_033807715.1. NCBI lineage: Eukaryota > Metazoa > Chordata > Actinopteri > Beloniformes > Belonidae > Cololabis > Cololabis saira. The sequence goes on from NC_084593.1 coordinate 740,375, forward strand.
GTCCGAAAGGCACATGCCCCAGGCCATGAGGTCACATGATGTAGGGGGCGTGGCCAAATCCTGACGGTTATTTTCCTCCATTACCAGTGAATCAACCGTATTCTTCTGTTCCTTTTTCAATAAAGTTTTTTTCAGCCTCAACACGTCTGGTTTTTGGTTCCCAGAACCACCTGCTGGTGGGCGGGGCCTAATGTGGGCGGGGCCTACGGTTGAGTAGACCCGCCCCCCCGTTTCTGTTAGCAGTGTTAGCGGTGGGACTGTTAGCTGTACCAATAGCGGTAGCAGTGTTTAGCAGTTAGCAGTAACAATGTTAGTGGTTGGACTGTTCAATTCAATTTCTGGAGAGATCAATCAGGAGATCAATAACTGATCAATAACCATCAATAAACATGTAAAATAGCGTTTTTCCATCTCCGTAATATTGCAAAAACTAGGAAAATCCTCTCACAGAGTGATGCAGAAAAACTAGTTCATGCGTTTGTATCTTCTAGACTAGATTACTGTAATGTGTTGTTAGCAGGATGTCCAAGTAATTTGCTGAATAGGCTCCAGCTGATCCAGAATGCAGCAGCACGAGTACTGACAGGAATTAGCAGGAGAGACCACGTCTCTCCAGTGTTAGCGTCGCTCCATTGGTTACCTGTAAAATTCAGAATCCAATTTAAAATTGTATTACTTGCGTATAAAGCCCAAAACGGCTTAGCTCCGCATTATTTACAAGACCTGATAGTGCCTTATGATCCTGGCAGAGCTCTCCGTTCTCGGAGTGCAGGTTTACTCGTAGTTCCTAGAGTATCTAAATGTAGATTTGGAGGGCGGGCGTTCTGCTATCAGGCACCACTACTATGGAACCAACTTCCAATCTGGGTTAAGGAGGCTGACACCACCTCCACCTTTAAAACTAAACTTAAAACCTTTCTGTTTAGTAAAGCCTATAGTTAGTGTTTAGTAAACCTCTAGCTGGTGTTGGTACCCTGAGCTCAGTGCAGGGCCCTCAAAATCAAAGTTTTATTTTGAACATTGCCAAAACTCTAACTTAAAACGTAACTAGAACTTAAAATTTGCTTGACACAAATGACACTATTATGGCTGCTGCTACTACTAATAGCCTTGAAGTGCACTTTATATTATATTCCTTGTGGTACAAAAATGTCTTTTTGTTACTTTTGTATCAAATAAATATTTGATTAAGGAATACATTAAAATGTCCTTTGTATTTTATATAAGCAAAAAAAAATTATGTTTGTATCTCAGATGGGGGAAAAACGCCGCTTATCAACTAATCGATGATCGATCGATAAGGTTATCAACTGTCAATTAATGAAATAATCGATAATTTGCATCCCTACCCTCACCTATGGTCATGAACTTTGGGTAGTGACCGGAAGGGCGAGATCGCGGATACAAGTGGCCGAGATGAGTTTCCTCCGCAGGGTGGCTGGACGCTCCCTTAGAGATGAGTTTCCTCCCTTAGAGATGAGTTTCCTCCCTTAGAGATGAGTTTCCTCCCTTAGAGATGAGTTTCCTCCCTTAGAGATGAGTTTCCTCCCTTAGAGATGAGTTTCCTCCGCAGGGTGGCTGGACGCTCCCTTAGAGATAGGGTGAGGAGTTCGGTCACCCGGGAGGAGCTCGGAGTCGAGCCGCTGCTCCTCCACATTGAGAGGAGTCAGCTGAGGTGGCTTGGGCATCTGTACCGGATCCTCCTGGACGCCTCCCTAGGGAGGTGTTCCAGGCATGTCCCACCGGGAGGAGACCCCGGGGAAGACCCAGGACACGCTGGAGAGACTATGTCTCTCGGCTGGCCTGGGAACGCCTCGGACTCCCCCCGGAAGAGCTGGAGGAAGAGCTGGAGGAAGAGATGGAGGAAGAGATGGAGGAAGAGATGGAGGAAGAGATGGAGGAAGAGATGGAGGAAGAGCTGGAGGAAGAGATGGAGGAAGAGCTGGAGGAAGAGCTGGAGGAAGAGCTGGAGGAAGAGATGGAGGAAGAGATGGAGGAAGAGATGGAGGAAGAGATGGAGGAAGAGATGGAGGAAGAGATGGAGGAAGAGATGGAGGAAGTGTCTGGGGTGAGGGAAGTCTGGGCATCTCTGTTGAGGCTGCTGCCCCCGCGACCCGGGAACGGATAAAGCGGGAGAAGATGAGTGAGTGAGTGAGTAAAGCGCTCAGGGTTTTTTATCATTTCAAATGATAAATCAAACTTGTAGCTGAAAGATTTTGCAGATGTTTCCCCTCTAGATATTTGAGCAGAACATTCATGTCAAACAGCCATTCTTGTTTTATTCTAACACTCTAAAATACTTCCACACTGCTGACATGTTTGCACCACTTCACTCCACGCTCTAACGTTTGATTTCCTCATCTAAACCTGGAATAGATTGATTTATGTAGTTTTGGTTCCACCTGCTGGTGAATGTTGGTAAAATTCTTATGGGGTTACTTTTTGGTTGGCCAACGATTCATGTTTGTGGTGCAACAGTTACGGAGCGGTCAGTCTATTTCCTTATTTTACAACGCCGTTATTGTTCGGTTTTTTTTCCCACTTATTCCACCGAACACCCAAAGTGTTTTTTTGCCATTTTCGGCCGAACAATTTCGGTTCCCGAACAATCGGTGCATCACTAAATAAAATTGAATTGAATTTTATTTATATAGCGTGTAATACAACAGAAGTGTCTCCAGGAACTTTCCAGAAAATAAACATAAACCCCCGAGCAATTATTACATAAACAATGGCAAATAAAAACTCCCCTTTAGGAGGAAGAAACCAGGACCAGGGGCGTCAGCAGCAACAGCAGACATCCACGTAGGCAGGTGGAAGCAGCAGCGGGATGACCAGAGGGGGGGGGGAACACAGCTCCCGAGGCTCCGGCCTGCAAACATGCACAAAAGAGAAAAAAGGGGGGCCGGCACAAGAAACTACAGGAACGATGGACAAAAATGATAGCTATGAGATATTTATAATAAATGAGCGGTAGCAGTGTTAGCGGTGGGACTCAGAAACCTCAGGACACAACGTTGTTGATCAAACTGGTTTAATCTGGTTCAGACATACACAGGTGTAGGGGGCGGGGCTTAGCCCCCCTGGTCAGGACTTCTTCTTCTTCCCCTGCGCGGCGTTGCGTCCCGGCGCCGCCTTCAGGGGCCGGTAGGCCCAGGACCGGTGGAGCCGCTTCCCCTTCAGGGCCACAACGTGAGGAAGCAGCGGCGGCGACCGCAGAGCCACCGCGGCGGCGGCGGGGCCGCTAACCCGCAGGTGCAGCTGGTCGCCCTGCGCCGCCGTCACCGCCACCCAGCCTGAGGAGACACGAGATTCAGTCCCAGGTAGAGACACAGGACTACGCTAGCCGCTAGAGACGCAGGACTACGCTAGCCGCTAGAGACGCAGGACTACGCTAGCCGCTAGAGACGCAGGACTACGCTAGCCGCTAGAGACGCAGGACTACGCTAGCCGCTAGAGACGCAGGACTACGCTAGCCGCTAGAGACGCAGGACTACGCTAGCCGCTAGAGACGCAGGACTACGCTAGCCGCTAGAGACGCAGGACTACGCTAGCCGCTAGAGACGCAGGACTACGCTAGCCGCTAGAGACGCAGGACTACGCTAGCCGCTAGAGACGCAGGACTACGCTAGCCGCTAGAGACGCAGGACTACGCTAGCCGCTAGAGACGCAGGACTACGCTAGCAGGTAGACGCAGGACTACGCTAGCCGCTAGAGACGCAGGACTACGCTAGCCGCTAGAGACGCAGGACTACGCTAGCCGCTAGAGACGCAGGACTACGCTAGCCGCTAGAGACGCAGGACTACGCTAGCCGCTAGAGACGCAGGACTACGCTAGCCGCTAGAGACGCAGGACTACGCTAGCCGCTAGAGACGCAGGACTACGCTAGCCGCTAGAGACGCAGGACTACGTTAGCCGCTAGAGACGCAGGACTACGCTAGCCGGTAAAGACGCAGGACTACGCTAGCCGCTAGAGACGCAGGACTACGCTAGCCGCTAGAGACGCAGGACTACGCTAGCCGGTAAAGACGCAGGACTACGCTAGCAGGTAGAGACGCAGGACTACGCTAGCAGCTAGCGACGCAGGACTACGCTAGCCGCTAGAGACGCAGGACTACGCTAGCCGCTAGAGACGCAGGACTACGCTAGCCGCTAGCGACGCAGGACTACGCTAGCCGCTAGAGACGCAGGACTACGCTAGCCGCTAGAGACGCAGGACTACGCTAGCAGGTAGACGCAGGACTAGGCTAGCAGGTAGACGCAGGACTACGCTAGCAGGTAGAGACGCAGGACTACGCTAGCAGGTAGAGACGCAGGACTACGCTAGCAGGTAGAGACGCAGGACTACGCTAGCAGCTAGAGACGCAGGACTACGCTAGCAGGTAGACGCAGGACTAGGCTAGCAGGTAGAGACGCAGGACTACGCTAGCCGCTAGAGACGCAGGACTACGCTAGCAGGTAGACGCAGGACTACGCTAGCCGCTAGAGACGCAGGACTACGCTAGCCGCTAGAGACGCAGGACTACGCTAGCCGCTAGAGACGCAGGACTACGCTAGCCGCTAGAGACGCAGGACTACGCTAGCCGCTAGAGACGCAGGACTACGCTAGCCGCTAGAGACGCAGGACTACGCTAGCCGCTAGAGACGCAGGACTACGCTAGCAGGTAGACGCAGGACTACGCTAGCCGCTAGAGACGCAGGACTACGTTAGCCGCTAGAGACGCAGGACTACGCTAGCCGGTAAAGACGCAGGACTACGCTAGCCGCTAGAGACGCAGGACTACGCTAGCCGCTAGAGACGCAGGACTACGCTAGCTGGTAAAGACGCAGGACTACGCTAGCAGGTAGAGACGCAGGACTACGCTAGCAGCTAGCGACGCAGGACTACGCTAGCCGCTAGAGACGCAGGACTACGCTAGCCGCTAGAGACGCAGGACTACGCTAGCCGCTAGCGACGCAGGACTACGCTAGCCGCTAGAGACGCAGGACTACGCTAGCCGCTAGAGACGCAGGACTACGCTAGCAGGTAGACGCAGGACTAGGCTAGCAGGTAGACGCAGGACTACGCTAGCAGGTAGAGACGCAGGACTACGCTAGCAGGTAGAGACGCAGGACTACGCTAGCAGGTAGAGACGCAGGACTACGCTAGCAGCTAGAGACGCAGGACTACGCTAGCAGGTAGACGCAGGACTAGGCTAGCAGGTAGACGCAGGACTAGGCTAGCAGGTAGACGCAGGACTACGCTAGCAGGTAGAGACGCAGGACTACACTAGCCGCTAGAGACGCAGGACTACGCTAGCCGCTAGAGACGCAGGACTACGCTAGCAGGTAGACGCAGGACTAGGCTAGCAGGTAGACGCAGGACTAGGCTAGCAGGTAGAGACGCAGGACTACGCTAGCCGCTAGCAAGTAGAGACGCAGGACTACGCTAGCAGGTAGAGACGCAGGACTACGCTAGCCGCTAGAGACGCAGGACTACGCTAGCCGCTAGAGACGCAGGACTACGCTAGCCGCTAGAGACGCAGGACTACGCTAGCCGCTAGAGACGCAGGACTACGCTAGCAGGTAGACGCAGGACTACGCTAGCCGCTAGAGACGCAGGACTACGTTAGCCGCTAGAGACGCAGGACTACGCTAGCCGCTAGAGACGCAGGACTACGCTAGCCGCTAGAGACGCAGGACTACGCTAGCCGCTAGAGACGCAGGACTACGCTAGCCGCTAGAGACGCAGGACTATGCTAGCCGCTAGCAAGTAGAGACGCAGGACTACGCTAGCAGCTAGCGACACAGGACTATGCTAGCCGCTAGAGACGCAGGACTACGCTAGCAGCTAGAGCCGCTAGCTTACCTGCAGACGACAGCGTGATGTCAGCAGTCGCCTCCAGGAGACTCCGCCCCTCCAGCCTGAAGTCGTGAGGAACCAACGCTGGGAACTGTTGCATCCTCTCCGGCCCTCCTAACGGCACCTGAACGCATCACAGGGTCATTACAGGCACCTGAACGCATCACAGGGTCATTACAGGCACCTGAACGCATCACAGGATCATCACAGGCACCTGAACGCATCACAGGGTCATCACAGGCACCTGAACGCATCACAGGCACCTGAACGTATCACAGGGTCATTACAGGCACCTGAACGCATCACAGGCACCTGAACGCATCACAGGGTCATCACAGGCACCTGAACGCATCACAGGGTCATTACAGGCACCTGAACGCATCACAGGCACCTGAACGTATCACAGGGTCATTACAGGCACCTGAACGCATCACAGGCACCTGAACGCATCACAGGGTCATTACAGGCACCTGAACGCATCACAGGCACCTGAACGTATCACAGGATCATTACAGGCACCTGAACGCATCACAGGGTCATTACAGGCACCTGAACGCATCACAGGCACCTGAACGCATCACAGGCACCTGAACGCATCATCACAGGCACCTGAACGCATCACAGGGTCATTACAGGCACCTGAACGCATCACAGCATCATTACAGGCACCTGAACGCATCACAGGTACCTGAACGCATCACAGGGTCATTACAGGCACCTGAACGCATCACAGGGTCATTACAGGAACCTGAACGCATCACAGGTACCTGAACGCATCACAGGGTCATTACAGGCACCTGAACGCATCACAGGGTCATTACAGGAACCTGAACGCATCACAGGGAATTACAGGCACCTGAACGCATCACAGGTACCTGAACGCATCACAGGATCATTACAGGCACCTGAACGCACCACAGGATCATTACAGGCACCTGAACGCATCACAGGGTCATCACAGGCACCTGAACGCATCACAGGATCATTACAGGCACCTGAACGCATCACAGGGTCATTACAGGAACCTGAACGCATCACAGGGTCATTACAGGCACCTGAACGCATCACAGGGAATTACAGGCACCTGAACGCATCACAGGCACCTGAACGCATCACAGGCACCTGAACGCATCACAGGATCATCACAGGCACCTGAACGCATCACAGGCACCTGAACGCATCACAGGATCATTACAGGAAGCTGAACGCATCACAGGATCATTACAGGCACCTGAACGCATCACAGGATCATTACAGGCACCTGAACGCATCACAGGCACCTGAACGCATCACAGGGTCATTACAGGCACCTGAACGCATCACAGGCACCTGAACGCATCACAGGCACCTGAACGCATCAGTGGTACCAAAGTGGGTCCTCAGGGCCGGTGTTCTGCATGTTTTAGAGTTTTCCCTGTTTTTATCAAACCGTGATACCAGTACCGGTGTCGTCAACAGAACTATCCAGACTCTGATGACGAGGTGGTGACGGCCGTTAATTAGAATCAGGTGTGTTGATGCAGGAAACAACTAAAACCTGCAGGAAACAACAAAAACCTGCAGGAAACAACTAAAACATGCAGGAAACAAGTAAAACATGCAGGAAACAACTAAAACATGCAGGAAACAACTAAAACCTGCAGGAAACAACTAAAACCTGCAGGAAACAACTAAAACATGCAGGAAACAACTAAAACCTGCAGGAAACAAGTAAAACATGCAGGAAACAACTAAAACATGCAGGAAACAACTAAAACATGCAGGAAACAAGTAAAACATGCAGGAAACAACTAAAACATGCAGGAAACAACTAAAACCTGCAGGAAACAACTAAAACCTGCAGGAAACAACTAAAACATGCAGGAAACAAGTAAAACATGCAGGAAACAAGTAAAACATGCAGGAAACAACTAAAACATGCAGGAAACAACTAAAACCTGCAGGAAACAACTAAAACCTGCAGGAAACAACTAAAACATGCAGGAAACAACTAAAACATGCAGGAAACAACTAAAACCTGCAGGAAACAAGTAAAACATGCAGGAAACAACTAAAACATGCAGGAAACAACTAAAACCTGCAGGAAACAACTAAAACATGCAGGAAACACCTAAAACCTGCAGGAAACAACTAAAACATGCAGGAAACAACTAAAACATGCAGGAAACAACTAAAACATGCAGGAAACAACTAAAACCTGCAGGAAACAAGTAAAACATGCAGGAAACAACTAAAACCTGCAGGAAACAACTAAAACCTGCAGGAAACAACTAAAACCTGCAGGAAACAACTAAAACATGCAGGAAACAACTAAAACCTGCAGGGAAACAACTAAAACCTGCAGGAAACAACTAAAACCTGCAGGAAACAACTAAAACATGCAGGAAACAAGTAAAACATGCAGGAAACAACTAAAACCTGCAGGAAACAACTAAAACCTGCAGGAAACAACTAAAACATGCAGGAAACAACTAAAAC
>NC_084593.1:753695-888695 GCF_033807715.1 Cololabis saira
TTGAGTTTGGAGGATGATAAATATTAATCATTGGCACAGAGTTTTGTGAAGCCAGTATGTGAACCCACGAAGCCTCAACTACGTCCTCCTTAATAATACAACGGGACATTGGGTACGCGGTACATTTAAAAAATAAAAATAAGATGTTTCTATAGTCTAATGGTCACTAACATACGGTAAATAATCCCACAGATCAATAACAGACTCTGACCTGCAGGAAGTCGATCCGGAACATTCCGCCCACAAACAGAACCGTCCCGGGTTTCAGGACGAAGGTCCGAGGAACCAGAGCCCTGGAGGGAAGAACCAGCTGGACCTCGTGGTCCTGGAGGACCTGGAGGACCTGGGGGACAAACGGAGGGCTTTAGGACCTGGGGGACCGGGGGGACCTGGGGACAAACGGAGGGCTTTAGGACCTGGGGGACAAACGGAGGGCTTTAGGACCTGGGGGGAAACGGAGGGCTTTAGGACCTGGGGGGAAACGGAGGGCTTTAGGACCTGGGGGGGACAGAGAGGGCTTTAGGACCTGGGGGGGACAGAGAGGGCTTTAGGACCTGGGGGACCTGGGGGGGAAACGGAGGGCTTTAGGACCTGGGGGGGACAGAGAGGGCTTTAGGACCTGGGGGACCTGGGGGGGACAGAGAGGGCTTTAGGACCTGGGGGACCTGGGGGGGACAGAGAGGGCTTTAGGACCTGGGGGGGACAGAGAGGGCTTTAGGACCTGGGGGGGACAGAGAGGGCTTTAGGACCTGGGGGACCTGGGGGGGACAGAGAGGGCTTTAGGACCTGGGGGACCTGGGGGGGACAGAGAGGGCTTTAGGACCTGGGGGGGACAGAGAGGGCTTTAGGACCTGGGGGGGACAGAGAGGGCTTTAGGACCTGGGGGACCTGGGGGGGACAGAGAGGGCTTTAGGACCTGGGGGGGACAGAGAGGGCTTTAGGACCTGGGGGGGATTTAAGGAAATATTGAGCTGTTTTGTTTTTCTTTTAATGAATGAATAAAGAACAGGGCTTGGTCACCAAGGTGCATTCTGGGAGGCGGCGGCCATGTTGGCAGCGTTGTGAGTGTAAACGACCAGCAGTAGCAGCAACAGAACAGACGGAACACAAGAAAAAGATGTTAAACTGCTGGAAAGGAACTGGAATTTACCGGGAACCTTAAACAAGGAAGCCAGGGAGCGGTTTATGGATAAAATAATGATTATTAACGGTCTGGATCCATATGAAATCCCTACTGAAGAATGGAGCTCAGACGAGGATTTACTGCTGCAGTTCTGCACAACCGTTGTCTTAGGCTACCTTGTTTAGGAGTGTTTGGTAAATGTTTGACTCGCCATGTGTTTCAATAAATTAGTATAATAGTACAACATACAGTACATGTTTTGTATCCCTCTTACTTCTCTTTTCTTTTTTTTTGACTGCTATATTATGCTGAAGAGGCTCCGAGGCGTGAGCAATATTTTTGTTTTCCTCGTGAGATTATTTTTTTCCTCTGCAGCTACAAATAGAGTTAATATTTTTTCCTCAACAAGCTAGTTTTATCTGAAGATTGGGGTTAATCACCGCAGAGAGCTGGCCAGCAACTGCGTTTAGCTGGAGAAGTGGGGAATAAAACCTGTGTGAATGATCCGACCCCGGTCTGTGTTAGTGTTTGTTTGTGGTTTAATAAACCCGTGTTTTGATCCGACGCACGTCTGTGTGCGTGTTTGTTTGTTTACCGAGGAACGCTATGTTTGGTCGGACTCGTTACAGCCGCGATCCAACCGAGCCGACGACTCTTTGTTATCTCAGATACTCGGCCTCCGTGGTTCTGCCTCCGAGCAGGAAACCGTTGAAAAGTTAAACCATTAGGATCTTTTCCCCACGTCTGTTGTGTGGAGCTGCTGCAGCTACAACACAGCAACGGTTACCATGGTTCCAGAATAACGGAAAGTAACGATTACAAGTACCGGTAGGCTAAGACACAACGAAGAGGGAGCACGTCTGTTACAGTGGTCGGAAGAGCAGCTAAGCTAGCAGCTAAAGTAGCTTCCAACATGGCGGCTCCGCCATGTGATGACGTCAAGACGACCAAGCCCTATTAGAGAAAGGATGAAGGAAGGATAAATAAAGGATAAAGGATAAATAAAGAATAAATAAAGGATAAATAAAGGATAAATAAAGGATAAAGGATAAATAAAGAATAAATAAAGGATAAATAAAGAATAAATAAAGGATAAATAAAGGATAAATAAAGGATAAATAAAGAATAAAGAATAAATAAAGGATAAATGAAGGATAAATAAAGGATGAAGGAAGGATAAAGGATAAATAAAGGATAAAGGATAAATAAAGGATAAATAAAGGATAAATAAAGGATGAAGGAAGGATAAAGGATAAATAAAGGATAAAGGATAAATAAAGGATAAATAAAGGATAAATAAAGAATAAATAAAGGATAAATAAAGAATAAATAAAGGATAAATAAAGGATAAAGGATAAATGAAGGATAAATAAAGAATAAATGATAAATGAAGGATAAATAAAGAATAAAGGATAAATGAAGGATAAATAAAGAATAAAGGATAAATGAAGGATAAATAAAGGATAAAGGATAAATAAAGGATAAATAAAGGATAAAGGATAAATAAAGGAAGGATAAATAAAGGATAAAGGATAAATAAAGGATAAATAAAGGATAAATGAAGGATAAATAAAGGATAAATGAAGGATAAATGAAGGATAAATAAAGGATAAATGATAAATAAAGGATAAATAAAGGATAAATAAAGGATAAAGGATAAATAAAGGATAAAGGATAAATAAAGGATAAATGAAGGATAAATAAAGGATAAATAAAGGATAAAGGATAAAGGTAGGATAAAGGATAAATAAAGGATAAATAAAGAATAAAGGATAAATAAAGGATAAATAAAGGATAAATAAAGGATAAATAAAGGATAAATAAAGGATAAATAAAGGATAAATAAAGGATAAAGGATAAAGGATAAATAAAGGATAAATAAAGGTAAAGACTCACATCGTTCTCCTTCAGGATTCCCGGCGTGTCGAACAGCCAATGAGCGTCTTTCACCTCGTTGGAGCTCAGCTGGTCATGTGACCTGGAAACAGCTGAGAGAAACAGCTGGTCATGTGACCTGAGAGAAACAGCTGGTCATGTGACCTGAGAGAGAAACAGCTGGTCATGTGACCTGAGAGAGAAACAGCTGGTCATGTGACCTGAGAGAGAAACAGCTGGTCATGTGACCTGAGAGAAACAGCTGGTCATGTGACCTGAGAGAAACAGCTGGTCATGTGACCTGAGAGAGAAACAGCTGGTCATGTGACCTGAGAGAGAAACAGCTGGTCATGTGACCTGAGAGAAACAGCTGGTCATGTGACCTGAGAGAAACAGCTGGTCATGTGACCTGAGAGAGAAACAGCTGGTCATGTGACCTGAGAGAAACAGCTGGTCATGTGACCTGAGAGAGAAACAGCTGGTCATGTGACCTGAGAGAAACAGCTGGTCATGTGACCTGAGAGAAACAGCTGGTCATGTGATTATTCCTATTTATAAATAAAGTCGTAATGTTACGAGAATAAAGTCGTAATATTACAAGAATAAAGTCGTAATGTTACGAGAATAAAGTCGTAATATTACGAGAATATTTTTTTTCCGTAAAACTCTGACATCTTAACATCTTAACCTTGAGACTGTAATTACAATAACATTCCAACATTCCTAAGTGTTTAAGGCCGCGTTCAGACTGCAGGCAAATATCCGATCTTTAGCCCATCCAGATTGAAACTGGACGACTCTTTTGAAGTCTGAACAGTCCCAAACCGCATGAGATCCCATTTTTGCAAACCAGATCAAACCAGATCAAACCACCTCCGGGAGGTAGTTTCATATCCGATCATTATCTCATTTGTGCAGATGCGTCTCAGTCTGAACATCCAAACACTCAGATGGGATATGACTGTCCCAGACGCTCCAAACCACCCGCCCATTTCCAGTTGTGGAGCTACTCATCCTTTCACAGAGAGCATGTACAATCTCTGATGTCACGTCAAAAACTATTATTTGTAGTTTGAGTGTTGCAAATTCACATTACAAATCATGTTTTAATAGCAGAAAGAAGACTGCATTTCCACGTAGGTGCGGGTCGCCGCGTACCCTACGCCGTAGGTCTGCGTTGGTGTAACGCGGAACCATAAATCATAAATCAGCCCTCAGTCGCGCTGAGAGCCTGAACCTGCAGCCCGTCAGCTCATTTGTTGTTCATTGCTGGTTGGTTTTGTTAACTTTGAGCTTTGTTGGTTGGTTTGTTAGTTTGCTGGTGGTTTTGTTCTGAACACCTTTCTCTGTTTCTCATTTTGCTGGGACGTCGGGTTCCTCCGCCGAGACAACTTTTGCGGTATGCGTTCATTGTTATGTCTAAAAATGATGTGCAGTGCCGACCCAATCAGGAACGGTACAGATATTTTGGGATTTTTTATATATATAAAAGAATTACATGACTTCACACAATACACGCGCTGGGTGACGCCTCCGCTCCGACGTCGTTGCTACGGCAACCCGTCAGATCAGTCAGTGATGTGGCCCAGTCTGAACAGAGTCAGATCCCATTTGCACACTTGCTAAAAACAGTGTGGACAGTCAGCCCTGAAAATATACGGATATGAGAAGGAATCAGATATGAATCAGATTTGCCTGCAGTCTGAACGCGGCCTAAGTGTTTAAGCGTGGCTCTCTGCTGATGACATCACAGCTGGTCATGTGACCTGCAGACCTGCAGAGGGGAGGAGCATCTGCTGATGACATCACAGCTCCTGGTCCAATCAGATCGTACCTGCCGTCTTCGTCTCCTCCTCGTCTCCAAACGCCAGACTGTCCGGATCAAACTGGATCTCGTCTCTCGTGGATCCGTCGGCCCGAAACGTCCGTCCCACCCGCCCTGAGGAGAGGGAGGTGATGAGTGGCCACGCCCCCTTCACCCAGGCCCCGCCCCCAACCACCCGCCCTGAGGAGACGGAGGTGGTGAGTGGCCCCGCCCCCAGTCCTGGCCCCGCCCCCTGACCTCTGACCCCACCACGTAATCGTCTCTAGAAGGGGCGTGGTTATCTCTGGAGGGGGCGTGGCCTCAATAGTAAAGTTATACTTTAATCTAGTATTAGGTAGTAAAGTTATACTTTAATCTAGTATTAGGTAGTAAAGTTGTACTTTTATCTAGTATTTGGTAGTAAAGTTTATTTTCATCCTGAAATAAAATTCATGATACTTTCTCACCTCCTAATTTTTATAGCTAATAATACAATACTGGCCCCGCCCCCTCCCATCTGACCCCGCCCCCTGCCCTCTGGCCCCTCCCCTCTGGCCCCGCCCCCTCCCATGGCCCCGCCCCCTCCCCTCTGGCCCCGCCCCCTGCCCTCTGGCCCCTCCCCTCTGGCCCCGCCCCCTCCCATGGCCCCGCCCCCTCCCCTCTGGCCCCGCCCCCTGCCCTCTGGCCCCGCCCCCTCCCTGACCCCGCCCCCTCTCTCACCCACGAGGTAACCATGGCGACTCAGCATCTGCATCCTCCTCCGCTGGTCTGGCGCTAGCTCCGCCTCCAGCTCCGCCTCCTCCGTCTGAAGCTCCGCCTCCTTCAGCCGCTCTCTCCTCCGGAACATCCGATTGGCCGTCGGGTTGAGGATCGGGAACCGGAGCAGGTCCAGGGTAGTTCCTGGAACAGACCGGTTAGAACTGGTTCAGGTCCAGAGTAGTTCCTGGAACAGACCGGTTAGAACTGGTTCCTGGAACAAACCGGTTAGAACTGGTTCAGGTCCAGGGTAGTTCCTGGAACAAACCGGTTAGAACTGGTTCAGGTCCAGAGTAGTTCCTGGAACAGACCGGTTAGAACTGGTTCCTGGAACAGACCGGTTAGAACTGGTTCAGGTCCAGGGTAGTTCCTGGAACAGACCGGTTAGAACTGGTTCAGGTCCAGGGTAGTTCCTGGAACAAACCGGTTAGAACTGGTTCAGGTCCAGGGTAGTTCCTGGAACAGACCGGTTAGAACTGGTTCCTGGAACAGACCGGTTAGAACTGGTTCAGGTCCAGGGTAGTTCCTGGAACAGACCGGTTAGAACTGGTTCAGGGTAGTTCCTGGAACAGACCGGTTAGAACTGGTTCAGGTCCAGGGTAGTTCCTGGAACAGACCGGTTAGAACTGGTTCCTGGAACAGACCGGTTAGAACTGGTTCAGGTCCAGGGTAGTTCCTGGAACAAACCGGTTAGAACTGGTTCAGGTCCAGGGTAGTTCCTGGAACAGACCGGTTAGAACTGGTTCCTGGAACAGACCGGTTAGAACTGGTTCAGGTCCAGAGTAGTTCCTGGAACAGACCGGTTAGAACTGGTTCCTGGAACAGACCGGTTAGAACTGGTTCAGGTCCAGGGTAGTTCCTGGAACAGACCGGTTAGAACTGGTTCAGGTCCAGAGTAGTTCCTGGAACAAACCGGTTAGAACTGGTTCAGGTCCAGGGTAGTTCCTGGAACAGACCGGTTAGAACTGGTTCAGGTCCAGGGTAGTTCCTGGAACAGACCGGTTAGAACTGGTTCCTGGAACAGACCGGTTAGAACTGGTTCAGGTCCAGGGTAGTTCCTGGAACAAACCGGTTAGAACTGGTTCAGGTCCAGGGTAGTTCCTGGAACAAACCGGTTAGAACTGGTTCAGGTCCAGGGTAGTTCCTGGAACAAACCGGTTAGAACTGGTTCAGGTCCAGGGTAGTTCCTGGAACAAACCGGGTTAGAACCAACGGCCGATCACGTCATTTTCAAAACATCGGTATCGGTATAAAAAGTATGGGGACAAACCTGGTTATTAATGTTTTTAAACATCAGATATGGATAGATAACGACAGCTACAGTAACTACGCTCAGATAAACGGAGACCATGTCTGAAGTGGAAACACTAGAAACGTGAAAGCGACGGCAACTCAACAACCAAACGTTTGAAAAGGCCGGTCCTAAACGACAAACCTTATTCCACCTGAAGACGTACAGTGAGAACCACTTTATTCTCATTAATTACCACTTTAATCTCATTAATTACGACTGTATTCTCGTAATATTACGACAATACGACAAACCTTATTCCGCACCTGAAGACCTAGCATGAAAAGACGTACAGCGAGTAGCTACAGCGAGTAGCTACAGCGAGTAGCTACTCGCTGTAGCTACAGCGAGTAGCTACAGCGAGTAGCTACTCGCTGTAGCTACTCGCTGTAGCTACAGCGAGTAGCTACAGCGAGTAGCTACAGCGAGTAGCTACAGCGAGTAGCTACAGCGAGTAGCTACGTCGCCGCGACCGCGGCTGCGCTGAGACAGCCGACAATCAAAGAACGTTTTAAAAAGAAAGAAAAGCTGTGGGAGAAAAGTGACGGGGCCAAAACTATCAGCTTTGGAACCTCGTAGGTAAAACTACCTCTTTAGAAGTGAAATTGATGTTAGCATGAAGAGCTACTAGCTCCCTGATCAGGCCTGAAGAAGGTCTGTGTTTAGTTATTATTTCCTGATAAATCAGCTGCTGCTCCGTTTTGATTGATTCATTTTGATCAGTTATCTTCTTTATTAATTATTAATAATTATCGTAAGACAATTATTAATAACTATTAACTAATGACTGAACCAGCACAACTTTGTGGCCCAACACATAGTTCCTGACCCAGAGGTCCGATTAAAGTACAACTTTACTACCTAAAACTAGATTAAAGTACAACTTTACTACCTAATACAAGATTAAAGTACTACTTTACTACCTAATACAAGATTATAGTACAACTTTACTACCTAAAACTAGATTAAAGTACAACTTTACTACCTAATACTACATTAAAGTACAACTTTACTACCTAAAACTAGATTAAAGTACAACTTTACTACCTAATACAAGATTAAAGTACTACTTTACTACCTAATACAAGATTATAGTACAACTTTACTACCTAAAACTAGATTAAAGTACAACTTTACTACCTAATACTACATTAAAGTACAACTTTACTACCTAAAACTAGATTAAAGTACAACTTTACTACCTAATACTACATTAAAGTACAACTTTATTACCTAATACTACATTAAAGTACAACTTTACTACCTAATACTTGATTAAAGTACAACTTTACTACCTAAAACTAGATTAAAGTACAACTTTACTACCTAATACTTGATTAAAGTACAACTTTACTACCTAAAACTAGATTAAAGTACAACTTTACTACCTAATACTACATTAAAGTACAACTTTATTACCTAATACTACATTAAAGTACAACTTTACTACCTAATACTAGATTAATGTACAACTTTACTACCTAAAACTAGATTAAAGTACAACTTTACTACCTAATACTTGATTAAAGTACAACTTTACTACCTAAAACTAGATTAAAGTACAACTTTACTACATAATACTTGATTAAAGTACAACTTTACTACCTAATACTAGATTAATGTACAACTTTACTACCTAATACTAGATTAAAGTACAACTTTACTACCTAATGCTAGATTAAAGTACAACTTTACTACCTAATTAGACCCTCCAGAAAAACGCGGGCAAAAATCCTTGATTTTGCGATTAAATGTGGGGGTTTTTTATGTGCTTTTATGCGGTGAAATTGCGGAATATGCTGGAAGTTGCAAAATATGTGATATATGCAGGAAGTTGCGGATTCAGCGCTGAGCTCTTCCCTCTTAAATTCAGCGGGTTGTCTCGTCTGATCTGAGGTCGTAGGAGAAAAAAAAAGGAGAGCAGGTGGAGAGGAGAGGGGCGGGGCGGTGGCGGCCCCCGGGCCGGCCGCCTCTCTCCCTCCAGCCCGCGGCTCAGTGCTCGGGTGATTGCCGGGCGCACCGGCGCGGCGAGGGGACGAGACAGAGCTCCATCCCCCCACGCGTCCGCCGCCAAGATCCCCCAAGTGGATGGGAGCTCCGCCTCTGCAGGCGCAGTGGTGCGCGGTCAGCGCGGAGGGACGGGCTGCCGGTGGACTCTCTTTTTCCTCTCACCCCCGCGGGTGAGAGCTGCTGTTTGGGGGGTGGCGGTTTCTGCGAGGGGTGCGGAGGTCCCCGGGCGGGTCCCGCACGTCGCGACCGGGCGTCCCGACATGTCACTCACAAAACCCTTTTTCCAAACTTTATGCGAAAATGTGCGGCGATGATGCGGTGAAATCAAGCGAGCCCCGCATCATTCGCATATTCAGCGCGGACATATGCAATATTAACCCCAGTAAAAGTGATTTTTCTGCACCAGACATTGAAATCCACGGAAGGTCTGTAAATCCACGGACAGCCGTGAAATCCGCGAAAAATTCCGCGATCACGGAATCGCGGATTCCTGGAGGGTCTACCTAATACTACATTAAAGTACAACTTTACTACCTAATAATAGATTAAAGTACAACTTTATTACCTAATACTACATTAAAGTACAACTTTACTACCTAATAATAGATTAAAGTACAACTTTATTACCTAATACTACATTAAAGTACAACTTTACTACCTAATAATAGATTAAAGTACAACTTTATTACCTAATACTACATTAAAGTACAACTTTACTACCTAATAATAGATTAAAGTACAACTTTATTACCTAATACTAGATTAAAGTACAACTTTACTACCTAATACTTGATTAAAGTACAACTTTACTACCTAATACTAGATTAAAGTACAACTTTACTCCCTAACGCTAGATTAAAGTACAACTTTACTCCCTAAATGTCATGGTCAGTCCTCCGCTCTGATCTGCCTTCAGTAATTTTCCACTCCCCTCTTTCGTGCTCAGCCCATCTGCCAGCCACACCCACCTGGTTAGCCACGCCCACCTGGTTAGCCACGCCCGCCTCGTCAGCCACGCCCACCTCGTTAGCCACGCCCGCCTCGTCACTCACTCCTTTCACCTGCTCTCCCAGCTGCAGCTCCTCAACAATCAGGACAGGATAAAAACTCCTGGATCCGGCCTGTTCTTCTTCAGGAAGATAATGGAGAAGGTCCATAGCTAGTAGCTCTTCATGCTAACATAGGAGGCCCGACCCGCCCCCAGGGTGAATGCTACAGGCTACATGCTACAGGCTACAGCGGTACCTACCGGGCCAGGGGGAGATGGTAGCCCTCCCGACGGCGTCGCTAGCCCGGGTCTTGCAGTAGTCGGAGTCCAGCAGCGTGTTGAAGAGCGTGGACTTGCCGGCGTTAGCGCTGCCCACCAGGTACACGTCTCCGCGGTATTTCCAGGAGCGCTGCAGGCTAGTGATTAGCTCCTCGATGCCGTAGCCCGTCTTAGCGGAGATCAGGTGCACGTCGCTCACCTGCTCGCCGTAGCCGGCGTCGCGGCAGCTCTGGAGCAGCCGGCGCCGCAGACGCTGCAGGTAGTTGGGCGAGTCGCCCGGCAGCAGGTCCACCTTAAATATACAACCGTTTAGAAAGTACAGACGCTGCAGGTAGTTGGGCGAGTCGCCCGGCAGCAGGTCCACCTTAAATATACAACCGTTTAGAAAGTACAGACGCTGCAGGTAGTTGGGCGAGTCGCCCGGCAGCAGGTCCACCTTAAACATACAACCGTTTAGAAAGTACAGACGCTGCAGGTAGAAATAAACTAAAACTAAAGCTGCAGCAGCGATGAACGGATGAACGGGCCCTCACTAGAGCTGGGTATCGATTCAAATGTCAAGAATCGATTTGATTCCGATTCTTAAGATTCAGAATCGATTATCACCATTTGATCTGATCCGATATTGATTTGGGTTAGTGTTTCCTGGATTATATGACTGTAAAATAACTATTGAAATAATAATTTCACAATAATTATTGTGAAATAACTAAGAAATAAATAACTCAAATAGGCATTTCAATATCCATTTAAAGTGCAAAAAAAGAAAGAAATTACAACATCTCAAGCAGTAAACAGATTATTTTATCTTGTCTGGTTTATTGTGTCACCAGACACAGCTGGACATGAAGCACCGGTGTTTTTCAGGTATTTCATGACAAACCGTGTCCGATAACAGAGAAACCAAACAAGCTCTAGTAAATATAGATAATATGAACTTCATTTAACTAATATAACATTTAGAAATTTAAGCTGAAATGTCCAGCATTTTCTCTAAAGAAAAGTTCATTTAGTTCAGGAGTTTTCAAAACTACTGGGATTAAAGTTCACCAGGCAAAAATGGAATGATGGAAAAAAAAAAAAAAAAAAAAAAAAAAAATGGTATCAATTTTTTTTTTTTTTTTTTTAAATCGATCTTTAGACATACAAATCGATTTTTAGGAATTAATATGAAAATCGATTTAGAATCAGAAAATCGATTTTTTTCAACACAGGCCTAGCCCTCACGCGTGCAATTTTCACCAATTATGGTCAATGACTCAAACTCGAGTCCGATGAACCACCAGGACTCTATATGTCAAATCATTCAAAAGTTATGGCAGGAAGTAGGAACTATGAAATATGGACCAATCAGCTACTAGTATCACTTCCTTCGTTGAAGTTTGACGCGCGCCATTTTACGAAAACTCATGATTTTGATAACTTTTCATGGTTAACGTCTTTTGTGTCTCCTGAGTGAGTTTTATGTGGAACGGACAATCCTGCTAGGAGGAGTTTGTTAAAGTACGACACGTGAAAATGGAAGAAATTGCGCCAAAATGACACGATTAATTCAAAATGGCCGACTTCCTGTTGGGTTTGGGCCATGGCTCCAAGAGACTTTTCTTTAAGTTGTGACATGATACAGGTGTGTAGCGATTTTGGTGCATGTACGTCAAACCGTATTGTGGGGCTTGAGGCACAAAGTTTTCTAGGGGGCGCTGTTGAGCCGTTAGGCCACGCCCATTAATGCAAACCATTAAATATCAAACTTTTCGCATCAAAATGAGAATAATTGAATATCTCAAAAACCGTAACAGCTAGCATGATGAGACTAAAATATGTTGTAGTACAACACGTCCCAGGTTTGTCAATGTTGTAATGATGTCTGTACGATAAACCGTTGCCTAGCAACAAGTGTCCAAAATAAAACAGAATTTATTTTTAAATTGAAAGATAAATATCGCAAAAACCGTAATAAGTAGCATGATGAGGTTGTACGGTCCTTTAGTGCCAATCGGGCCGAGTGTTTGTAAATTTGAACGATGTCTCTACGATAAAGTTCGGCCGAGCAATAAGCGTCCGAATTTTAGGCTTTTTTTTTGCTTTTTGGCATCTAGCGTTGCCACGGTAACACTTTAGACTGAGAAAAGTAATGCCCATCGAGGCCACGATGGAGACGCATCTAACGGTGTCTGACATGCATGGGTGAAGGTTACGGTTCGGGCAGCATTAACGGACAAAAAAAGCGTGAGGAATAATAATAATAATTGAAAATGGCCGACTTCCTGTTGGGTTTGGGCCATGGCGCCAAGAGACTTTTCTTTAAGTTGTGACATGATACAGGTGTGTAGCGATTTTCGTGCATGTACGTCAAACCGTATTGTGGGGCTTGAGGCACAAAGTTTTCTAGGGGGCGCTGTTGAGCCGTTAGGCACCTGTATCATGTCACAACTTAAAGAAAAGTCTCTTGGCGCCATGGCCCAAACCCAACAGGAAGTCGGACATTTTGAATTAATCGTCTAATTTTGACGCAATTTCTTCCATTTTCACGTGTGGTACTTTAACAAACTCCTCCTAGCAGGATCGTCCGTTCCACATAAAACTCGCTCAGGAGACACAAAAGACGTTAACCATGAAAAGTTATCAAAATCGTGAGTTTTGGTGAAATGGCGTGGCCGTGGCGCCGCGTCTAACTTCAACGCTAAACAGGAAGTGATGCTAGTAGCTGATTGGCCGATATGTGATTCTGCCATAACTTTTGAATGTTTTGACATAAAGAGTCGTGGGTGGTGTCATCGGACTCGGTATTGAGTCCTTGACCATAATTGGTGTAAATTAGCTCCACCCCTTCTTCTGATTGGTCGATATTTGATAGTTCCTATTTTCTACTATAACTTTTGAATGGTTTGACATAAAGAGTCATGGTGGTTCATCAGATTCTGTATGGAGTCCTTGACCTAAATTGGTGAAAATTGCACACGCGAGGGCCCGTTCATCGCTGCTTGCAGCTTTAATTTTATTTGTTATTTATGTTTTAATTGTGTCTTGCTGTTTTTAATGTTGATGTCAACACTTGAATGAACTTGTGTTGAATTGTGCTGCAGATAAACTCTCCAGATAAAAACATGGAGTCGTCTGCAAACAGAATGATAATGTTTCAGATCGGTACCTTGTTCCCCAGAACCACCACGGTCTTGTCGGCCCCCACCAGGTCCGGCAGGTCGGGGACCACGGAGTCGGGCAGGTCCAGCAGGTCCGTGACCAGCAGAACCAGGGCCCGCAGGGGCCGGATCCTCCGCACCACGTCCCGGTACTGGTCCCGGGTCAGCTTCAGGTCCAGGGCCCGGTGGTGGTGCGTTAGCAGGTGGCAGCGCTGGCAGGTGGCCCCGGCCAGGCCCCCCGGGGGTTCTGGGCCCCCCGGGGCCCCCAGAACCCCTGGGGCCCCGTCATCCCGGCCCTGCAGGGCCCGGAACTTGTGGCTGGGCAGGAACCCGGGCAGCGCGGCGTCGCTGCAGTGCAGCAGCGCGCCGCAGCCGGAGCACGGCACGTCGCTAACGGGCTGGGTGGCGTCGGCGGTGCCGACGACCCGGTGCTCCTTCCTCTTCTTCTTCTTCTGCGGTGCAGAAACCAGGTCCTGGTCCAGAGGGAAGTCCACGTCCTGGAACTGGATCAGGGAGTCTGGCCCCGCCCCCTCCTGCAGGGAGGCCCCGCCCCCCAGAGAGGCCCCGCCCCCCAGCAACTGCAGCTGGCGCTCCAGAGTCCTGGTCCTGGTTCTGGTTCTGGTCCCAGTCCTGGTCCCGGGGGGGGCGGCCCCGTCCTGAGGGGGTTCTGGGGGGACCGAGGAACGCTGGAGCTGGAGGACCAGATCATCCTCTGGACCTGGACCTTCAGAGTCCAGACCTGGACCTGGACCTGGACCTGGACCTTCAGAGTCCAGACCTGGACCTGGACCTGGACCTGGACCTGGACCTGGACAGACCAGGAACAACTCATTACTAGGGGAGTAACAATAGGTGAAAAGCCTTTATTATCATTATACTGGTACGATGAGATCAGGCAGCAGCTCCGTAAAGTGCACACATGCAAAAACTATGTAAACAAGTCAAGACTGTAAACAACAAAATGGGAAACATTAAACATAAATATATATACACACCATAAAAAAGATGAGTGAGTGAGAGAATGATAATGTACATGAATAAGTGGAAGAATATTGCACTTGACTGGATGGGAAGAATATTGGAAGTGACCTGTGTGCTCTTAATAGTACGTCCGAATTAATGCACACTACTGATATTTACTCAAAAGTGTGCCGAATTTAAGTATACTTTTTAGTATATGCCTTCATAATTGGATTTATGATAGCAGGATTTCTCTTGATAGGAGGAGGGGGATTCCTGGTCTACCGACGAACGCGTAAGTCGTCGACAGCTGTTCTGGCTCTTTCTGAGCTGCCGGACGTGGCTGAAGGATCAAGCAAGGCGATCAACACTCAGACTTTAACGCTGGGGGAGCAAAGCCGTAAGCTGGATGTGATTCTTGAACAGAATCTCAGGCTGGCGGCGTCTTTGAGCTCATTGGCAAGATGGATAAGACCTTGGAGAAGTTGGAAGCTCGGCTTGGCGGGAATTGATCACAAATTCGTGTGATTGGAGTCGCCATTGATGAACCAGAGACTGAAGGCAGACGGAAAATTACTGAATCTGTCTGTTTGCAATATAACTGTTGATTCTATAATCTGACCTTGACACAGCGGTTTTGGCCGATCGCTCTGGTCACAATCTCTCTGGTGGAATGTGAACGACTCTGCCCCCACTAACCCTCCCCTCTCAGGAACATCTGTGGACCTGTTTCAGAACTGACCGAGCCGTCTGATAACATCAAGGACATGGCTGAGGAGCAGCTCTGAGAGAAGTTCACAGACTCATCGCTTCACACACACTTACTGACACACCTCCCTCATCTCAACGCCTTCCTCGGCTCCTCCCTCTTAGCCCTGACACGGTCGCCGGGTTCGAGCGCCACGAAGGCGCCGGCCCTCACTTGGATGAACTGTGCCGGGACCCCCCCCCGACTTGCCCACCCCCCCATACCCATGAACTATGATGTTGTTTTGTTGTGTGTATGTTGCTTTTCTGTGCTGAGGTGTTTTTTTTGCACCTTGACACTAGGTATTAATACTACGGTGCCCCTAAAGGGACACAGATTTTTTTTTTATAATGAGTTTTTTTTTATAATGAGTTTTACACGTGTGCGTGAAACCTTAATTGGGCACGTAAAGTTGTTTACTTGCAAGCAAAGTGTAATGTCCGTATAATGGAGTCCCAGGTTAAAATAAAGCTCAGCTAAATCCTGTAATGTCATTTCCATCATAAACAGAGCAGGAACTGTACGGTCTCCTGTTCCAGCAAAACTCCCATGTACTTGTTTTTACGCTCACGTAGAACAACTTTTAGGCGCTCACTTAGAAGTTTTGCGAGAGCGCGTGAAACTTTTTAGTGAGTGCATCAACGTTTTACGTGCTCACTTAAACAACTTTACGTGCTCACTTAAAGGTTTTACGCGCGCACGTAAAAGGTTTCAAGCGCGTGCGTAAAACTCATTATATATTAAAAAAAAATCCATGTCCCTTTAGGGGCTCCGTATAATACACAGTGTGAAGATCCTTTTCCTCCTCCTCCATCCCAGTGTCATCCTTCCTCTAAAAATGGCGTCCGTATTAATGGAGCCATCGGTGTGAACCGGAGTCAAGTTCTCTCGTCTGATTTATGTCTGACCTGAAAATAAAGCTTTTTCTGATTCTGATTCTGATTTACTGTTTAGTACGGCATTCCGGACGCAGCACTGTTTACCAACTAAACCTCTGGGGTCCAGCTTCATCCTGCCACACTAGTTCTAGTACTTTGGGTCCAGTTGTAGTATTTTAGGTTCAGTTATAGTATTTTATTTTTTATGTCTAGTGTGGCGGACACAAGTACGGACCTCACACCCATAACATAAAATACATAAATACATTTAATGACATTAATAAATACATTTATCCTCCTGAGACCCTGCGTTCTCATATGAGGACATTACATTTCTGCTGTTCTGCGCCATGATACTTCATTTGTACGAACATTGACCCATTGTGCTCATCCGGGACCCCCGCCTGCACCATCTAGTGGTCTCATAATGAAATTACACTCATTTGGGAAAAAACAAGATGGCTGGGATCTCAATGAAAGTCTTCTATGGAGCTCCCGACAGAAATATGGACAAGGTAAAAGTCCTAACCTAATTTTATGATTGAAACTAGTATATGTATGCACAATAACGTCTGCAGCTTCACATGGCATGTGTTTTTGATATATTTGAGTTATATTAGCAAGCTACAACGTCTGTAAAGTGCCAGTGGAGCAAGTTTTTATTTCCTTGTAATAGGAAAGAAAACAATTGAAAATGATATATAAATATAAATGATATAGAGATATAACCTAATACCCATGTTTTTACTCTGTAGCACTTCATTTCATTCAAAATGCTGAGTATATTGCAAATAAAATGTATTTTATTTGTATTATTAGAACCTGACCAGGATGTGCAAGGATGCAGGGCAGGACCAAGAAAGGGAAATAGAGAGAAAATAAACCCATTGTCCTCATGTGAGGCCATTGGATTTGACAGCATTCAACAGCACATAGAAAGCAAAAATTTAATTTCAACAGAAATGAGGTCCTACTGATCCCAAATAGTAAGGAGACATAAAAAATGCACATCAAACAAAAGCCCGGGTCTCAGGAGGATAATGACGTAAATACATAAATTTAATGACAATGTGGCGACACAGTTACGGCCCATCAGGACTGTGGGGAAGGGGGCGTGGTCCCGGGGAGAGTTATGGTTGCCTAGCAACGCGTGTTCGGGTCAGCTGGGATTCCGTGTGTGGAATAAAGTCCAGTTTAACCAAAGATCCTCGATACATGTATATGTACTGAACGTGTCTGGTTTAACCTGCAGTCTGAGCTCCGTCTGACACACCGGGTTCATTCACTGGTATTTTACTCATTTACTGTTAGCATTTACTTTTAATTAGTTTGTTTCTCTCTGGTCCAGGAGACCCGGTCCAGACCCGGTCCAGACCCGGTCCAGACCCGGTCCAGACCCGGTCCAGACCCGGTCCAGACCCGGTCTGGTCCAGGAGACCCGGTTCTGACCCGGTTCTGACCCGGTCTGGTCCAGCTGACCCCCCTGACCCTGAACCGGTACCATCGTCCTCACCTGGGTCCAAGAACACGAACTTCTCCTCCAGGTTCGGGTCCACGGTGCAGCTCTGGACCCCCCGGTTCCGGTTCTGGACCCCCCGGGTCTGGACCAGGTTCTGGTTCTGGACCAGGTTCGGGTCCACCCGCGCCCCCCCCGCGGACACGCGCCTGAGGCTCGTCCACGCGTGCGCGCGGCCGCACACCTGCAGCAGCTTCAGCATGGTCCCGCTCACGCATGCGCAGCGGCGGCACTTCCTGCACGGACGTGACGTCACCCTCGTCCCTTGTTTATGTTCCGGTGAAAACTAAAACATTATAAAACTATTATAAAACATTATAAAACATTATAAAACTATTATAAAACATTATAAAACATTATAAAACATTATAAAACAACCAAAACATACGAATGTTATTAATTTATGATTATTTTTTAAAGATTAATCATTCCTGACCTGCTGGGAGTTCATGATTATTGTAAGATTAAAGGTGACGAAATAGAAAATATATTTACACTGTTTATGTAGTTAATTAATTATTTATTTGCTTTATTATTGACATGTTTACAGAGTCAGATGTTTATAGCAGTTACAACAGTGAAAACTCCTGATTAGTCCAGGTCATTCCTGCTCCTGATTGGTTGGTCCAGGTCATTCCTGCTCCTGATTGGTCCAGGTCATTCCTGCTCCTGATTGATTGGTCCAGGTCATTCCTGCTCCTGATTGGTTGGTCCAGGTCATTCCTGCTCCTGATTGGTTGGTCCAGGTCATTCCTGCTCCTGATTGGTTGGTCCAGGTCATTCCTGCTCCTGATTGGTCCAGGTCATTCCTGCTCCTGATTGGTTGGTCCAGGTCATTCCTGCTCCTGATTGGTCCAGGTCATTCCTGCTCCTGATTGGTCCAGGTCATTCCTGCTCCTGATTGGTTGGTCCAGGTCATTCCTGCTCCTGATTGGTCCAGGTCATTCCTGCTCCTGATTGGTTGGTCCAGGTCATTCCTGCTCCTGATTGGTTGGTCCAGGTCATTCCTGCTCCTGATTGATTGGTCCAGGTCATTCCTGCTCCTGATTGGTCCAGGTCATTCCTGCTCCTGATTGGTCCAGGTCATTCCTGCTCCTGATTGGTCCAGGTCATTCCTGCTCCTGATTGGTCCAGGTCATTCCTGCTCCTGATTGGTTGGTCCAGGTCATTCCTGCTCCTGATTGGTCCAGGTCATTCCTGCTCCTGATTGATTGGTCCAGGTCATTCCTGCTCCTGATTGGTCCAGGTCATTCCTGCTCCTGATTGGTCCAGGTCATTCCTGCTCCTGATTGGTCCAGGTCATTCCTGCTCCTGATTGGTCCAGGTCATTACTGCTCCTGATTGGTCCAGGTCATTCCTGCTCCTGATTGGTCCAGGTCATTACTGCTCCTGATTGATTGGTCCAGGTCATTCCTGCTCCTGATTGGTCCAGGTCATTCCTGCTCCTGATTGGTCCAGGTCATTACTGCTCCTGATTGATTGGTCCAGGTCATTCCTGCTCCTGATTGGTTGGTCCAGGTCATTACTGCTCCTGATTGATTGGTCCAGGTCATTACTGCTCCTGATTGGTCCAGGTCATTCCTGCTCCTGATTGATTGGTCCAGGTCATTCCTGCTCCTGATTGATTGGTCCAGGTCATTCCTGCTCCTGATTGATTGGTCCAGGTCATTCCTGCTCCTGATTGATTGGTCCAGGTCATTCCTGCTCCTGATTGATTGGTCCAGGTCATTCCTGCTCCTGATTGGTTGGTCCAGTCACGTGGGGTCAGAAAGCAGGAAGTTGTGGTTGTCATGGTGATTTCTGATGCCGGAGCTTCAAAGTTCTGCTGGAAAACTAAACTGTTTTCTCTCATGAAGAGTCTGATTAATTACCACCTACTAACCCTCCGTTGTAGTACTTTAGGTCCAGTTGTAGTACTTTAGGTCCAGTTGTAGTACTTCAGGTCCAGTTGTAGTACTTCAGGTCCAGTTGTAGTATTTTAGGTTCAGTTGTAGTACTTTAGGTCCAGTTGTAGTACTTTAGGTTCAGTTGTAGTACTTTAGGTCCAGTTGTAGTACTTTAGGTTCAGTTGTAGTACTTCAGGTCCAGTTGTAGTATTTTAGGTTCAGTTGTAGTACTTCAGGTCCAGTTGTAGTACTTTAGGTCCAGTTGTAGTACTTCAGGTCCAGTTGTAGTATTTTAGGTTCAGTTGTAGTACTTTAGGTTCAGTTGTAGTACTTTAGGTTCAGTTGTAGTACTTTTCTCTTCTTCCGGCTCTTGGCGAAGGCGGACTCTTCTCTGCTCCTCTCCCTCCCTATCTGCTACTGCTTTTGTCCTGTCTCATCTTCAGAGTCTCTCCTTTTCACTCCTCCCAAACTCTACAATCATGGAATTGATTAACTGGTCTCTCAGCGACCAGAAGTCAGGGGGTAAGGGAGCCCTCCTGCCCCGATGGGACATGTTTTGCTGGAAACACAATGGATTCCTGGAAACATTGGAAACCGTTGTGTTTGGTGATTCTGTCTGTCGAGGACGTTGAAGATGCTTCATAATTGGATTTATGATAGCAGGATTTCTCTTGATCGGAGGAGGGGGATTCCTGGTCTATCGACAAACGCGTAAGTCGTCGACAGCTGTTCTGGCTCTTTCAGAGCTGCTGGACGTGGCTGAAGGATCAAGCAAGGTGATCAACACTCAGACTTTAACGCTGGGGGAGCAAAGCCGTAAGCTGGATGTGATTCTTGAACAGAATCTCAGGCTGGCGGCGGTCTTTGAGCTCATTGGCAAGATGGATAAGACCTTGGAGAAGTTGGAAGCTCGGCTTGGCGGGAATTGATCACAAATTCGTCTGTTTGGAGTCGCCATTGATGAACCAGAGACTGAAGGTAGACGGAAAATTACTGAGTCTGTCTGTTTCTTTTCAATACAATTGTTGATTCTAATCTCACCTTGACAGGGCGTTTTTTGGCCGATCGCTCTGGTCACAATCTCCCTGGTGGAATGTAAACAAGGTGACTCTGCCCCCACTAACCCTCCCCTCTCAGGAACATCTGTGGACCTGTTTCAGAACTGACCGAGCCGTCTGATAACATCAAGGACATTGGCTGAGGAGCAGCTCTGAGAGAAGTTCACGACTTATCGCTACACACACTTACTGATAAACACACCTCCCTCATCTCAACGCCTTCCTCGGCCCCCACTCTTATCAGCCCGCCCCCCCAACACAGTCGACAGGTTTGAGAGCCGCGCCAACGGCCGCGGTGCTCACTTGGGGTACTGTGCCATGTCATCTCACTGTGCTGGGACGCCAGACCAGCGACAATAAAGCTATTCATTCATTCATTCATTCATTCATTCATTCATTCATTCATTCATTCATTCATTCATTCATTCATGCAGGTCCAGTTGTAGTACTCTAGGTTAAGGGTTAAGGGTTACGGGTGAATGAAGCCTCAGACGCAGCAGATTAACTTGGTCTTTATTCAGCTGTAACAGCAGTAAACATGACGATCAATAATCACCGATCAACGATCAATAATCAATAATCACCGATCAATAATCAATAATCACCTCCGCGGATCAAACACGGTGCTGATCAATCACATAATCAATACTTTAGTGTTTCCAGTAGCTGACGAGGTATTTCTCTGCTCCGTTATAAAAAACAAGGTAAAAATCACTGATTGGCTGCTGAGCTAACAGGAAACGGCGGAAACCCCGCCACAATAAAACAGCTAACTTAAATACAGGAAGTGGCAGTTGAAGCAATCACAGGCTCTGATTGGCCGATTTGAAATGATTGGACTCTTCACGGTTCCGGCGCCTCAATCAGGAGGAGCGGCGGAACGCTAGCAGGTGGAGGGTAGCGGTTAGCCGCTAGCCGCTAGCCCGGGGGAAGCGTTGCATTGACTGGCATCAGTGGCGTCAGGGCGCCATGGCGACGGCGTTGGAGGCTCCGCCCCCCGCGGTCGGGTCTACAGTCACAGCGGGGGGGCGTGGTCACATGACGCTCTCGCTGGCTCCGCCCCCGCAGGCTCCGCCCCCGCAGGCCCCGCCCCCGTGGGCGGAGCCTAGCGCCGCCATGTCCACGGTGGCGACGTCCTTCCGCCGCACGCTAACGTCCTTCCGCCGCACGCTAGCGTCCTTGGAGACGTAGTCGTCGCTCTGGTCCTTCGCAAAGTTCACGAACACCTGGAACCAGAACCAGAAGGTTAGGACTACGTTTCCCATCAGCCCCGGCATCACGTTTCCCATCAGCCCCGGCACCGCGTTTCCCATCAGCCCCGGCACGTTTCCCATCAGCCCCGGCACCGCGTTTCCCATCAGCCCCGGGACGTTTTTCATCAGCCCCGGCACGTTTCCCATCAGCCCCGGCACCAGCTGGCGTTAGAATCAGGTAAAGGACTAATCTCCACACTGGTTCTAAATATCGTCAACCAACATTCGGACTAAATATCCGTCACCGACTAATACCTGGTCCAGCGTGACCTGTTAGCGTTAGCGTGTAGCTACCTGGTCCAGCGTGGTCTACAGTTAGCATTAGCATGTAGCTACCTGGTCCAGCGTGGTCTATAGTTAGCATTAGCATGTAGCTACCTGGTCCAGCGTGGTCTATAGTTAGCATTAGCATGTAGCTACCTGGTCCAGCGTGGTCTATAGTGTTAGCATTAGCGTGTTAGCATGTACCTGGTCCAGCGTGGTCTGCGTGACTGAATAGTTAGCATTAGCATGTAGCTACCTGGTCCAGCGTGGTCTGCGTGACGGAATAGTCCTCTATAGTGTGTTAGCATTAGCATGTAGCTACCTGGTCCAGCGTGGTCTGCGTGACGGAATAGTCCTCTAGTACGTGTTAGCATTAGCGTGTTAGCGTGTACCTGGTCCAGCGTGGTCTATAGTGTTAGCATTAGCATATACCTGGTCCAGCGTGGTCTATAGTGTTAGCATTAGCATGTAGCTACCTGGTCCAGCGTGGTCTGCGTGACCGAGTAGTTAGCATTAGCATGTAGCTACCTGGTCCAGCGTGGTCTGCGTGACGGAGTAGTCCTCTATAGCGTGTTAGCATTAGCATGTACCTGGTCCAGCGTGGTCTGCGTGACGGAGTAGTCCTCTATAGCGTGTTAGCATTAGCATGTACCTGGTCCAGCGTGGTCTGCGTGACGGAGTAGTTAGCATTAGCATGTAGCTACCTGGTCCAGCGTGGTCTGTGTGACGGAGTAGTCCTCTATAGTGGTCTATAATGGTCTATAGTGGTTTATAGGGGTCTGTTAGGGTCTACCTGGTCCAGCGTGGTCTATAGTGGTCTGTAGGGGTCTATAGTACCTGGTCCAGCGTGGTCTGCGTGACCGAGTAGTCCTCTATAGCGTGTTAGCATTAGCATGTACCTGGTCCAGCGTGGTCTGCGTGACTGAATAGTCCTCTATAGTGGTCTATAATGGTCTGTAGTGGTTTATAGGGGTCTGTTAGGGGTCTACCTGGTCCAGCGTGGTCTATAGTGGTCTGTTAGCATTAGCATGTAGCTACCTGGTCCAGCGTGGTCTGCGTGACGGAGTAGTCCTCTATAGTGGTCTATAATGGTCTATAGTGGTTTATAGTGGTCTGTAGGGGTCTACCTGGTCCAGCGTGGTCTGCGTGACCGAGTAGTCCTCTATAGCGTGTTAGCATTAGCGTGTTAGCATGTACCTGGTCCAGCGTGGTCTATAGTGGTCTGTTAGCATTAGCATGTAGCTACCTGGTCCAGCGTGGTCTGCGTGACCGAGTAGTCCTCTATAGCGTGTTAGCATTAGCATGTAGCTACCTGGTCCAGCGTGGTCTGCGTGACGGAGTAGTCCTCTATAGCGTGTTAGCATTAGCATGTACCTGGTCCAGCGTGGTCTGCGTGACCGAGTAGTCCTCTATCTTCAGCAGCTCCTTGTTCCGGGCCAGCGTGGAGAAGATGTGGGTGAGGCCGGGCCGGGCCGACGGCAGCTGGTACTGCAGGAGGTTCCGGTGCTTCTCCTTCAGGACGGCTCCGCTGAGCCGGCTCTCGATGAACTTCTGGACCGGGACCAGGTCCGGGTCCGAGCCCGGCTCTGGACCGGCCACGCGCAGCACGATGGTGTAGCCGTCGCCGAACCTGGGGGGATAAAAACAATCTCTGACTAAAACTAGACTAAACTGTACGGAAGAGTTTCAGGAGAAAAATACAAATAATCTTTTAGAGGAGAGTGAATAAAGTTGAAATGTTGAGAAAAACACAAAATTTTGACTTTATTCACGAAATTGTATTTCAACATTAATCTCGACATTTCGACTTTTTTCTCATTTCGACTATCAAAGTGCATAATGAATAATGAATCTAAAATAGAAGAACTAAAACCAGGACCAGAACTAAAACTAAAACTAAAATTAAAGCTGCAGCAGCGATGAACGGATGAACGGATGAACGGATGAACGGATGAACGGATGAACGGATGAACGGGCTCTCACGTGTGCAATTTTCACCAATAAAGGTCAAGGACTCAAAACTGAGTCTGATGAACCACCATGACTCTCTATGTCAAACCATTCAAGTTATTGCAGAAAATCGGAACTATCACATATCAACCAATCAGAAGAAGGGGCGGGGCTAATTTGCAACAATTAAGGTGAAGGACTCAAAACCGAGTCTGATGAACCACCATGACTCTCTATGTCAAACCATTCACAAGTTATGGCAGAAAAAAGGGACCATCAGATATTGACCAATCAGAAGAAGGGGCGGGGCTAATTCATGCCAATGAAGGTCAAGTACTCAAAACCGAGTCAAATATGGACCAATCAGCTACTAGCATCACTTCCTGTTTAACGTTGAAGTTTGACGCGGCGCCACGGCCACGCCATTTCACCAAAACTCACGATTTTGAAAACTTTTCATGATTAACGTCTTTTGTGTCTCCTGAGCGAGTTTTATGTGGAACGGACGATCCTGCTAGGAGGAGTTTGTTAAAGTACAACACGTAAAAATGGAAGAAATTGCCCCAAAATTACACGATTAATTCAAAATGGCCGACTTCCTGTTGGGTTTGGGCCATGGCTCCAAGAGACTTTTCTTTAAGTTGTGACATGATACAGGTGTGTACCAATTTTCGTTCATGTACATCAAACCGTATTGTGGGGCTTGA
Organism: Cololabis saira; assembly: GCF_033807715.1. Classification (NCBI taxonomy): domain Eukaryota; kingdom Metazoa; phylum Chordata; class Actinopteri; order Beloniformes; family Belonidae; genus Cololabis; species Cololabis saira. Next base: position 778,185 of record NC_084593.1, read on the forward strand.
GGAACAAAGTTTTCTAGGGGGCGCTGTTGAGCCGTTAGGCCACGCCCATTAATGCAAACCATTAAATATCACATTTATCACCAGGCCTGGCTTGGTGATAAATTTGGTGACTTTTGGGGAACGTTTAGGGGAAAAAAGACCCTCATTTAGTCGTAAGAAAAACGAGACAAACATTTCCTACAGATACAATAGAGATTACTAGAACTAACTAGAACTAAAACTAGAACCAGGACCAGACCCATCAGAACCAGAACCAGAACAGAACCCCTCACCTGCTCTTCAGGTGCTGGACGCTGCCGAGACAGCGGAATCTTCCGTTCACCATGATGGCCATACGGGTGCAGAGAGCCTCACACTCCTCCATGCTGGAACACACACACACACACACCATTAATACACACACATATACACACTAACACACACTCCTCCATACGGGTGCAGAGAGCCTCACACTCCTCCATGCTGGAATAATACACACACACACCATTAATATACACACATATACACACACTTAATATACACTTAATACACACTAATACACACATATACACACACACACACTCCTCCATGCTGGAACACACACACACACACACACCATTAATATACACACATATACACACATATACACACATATACACACTCCTCCATGCTGGAATACACACACACACACACATACACTTAATACACACTAATACACAAATATACACACTCCTCCATGCGGGTGCAGAGAGCCTCACACTCCTCCATGCTGGAAATATACACATATACATACACTTAATACACACTAATACACACTAACACACTCCTCCATGCTGCAAATAAACATATATATACATATACACACTTAATACACACATATACACACACACACTCCTCCATGCTGGAATAATACACACACACACACTTAATAGACACATATACACACTAACACACACTCCTCCATGCTGCAAATAAACATATACACTTAATACACACTTATACACACTAACACACACATGTACACACACTACACTCCTCCATGCTGGAATAATACACATACACTTAATACACACATATACACACACTAACACACTCCTCCATGCTGGAACACACACATATACACACACTTAATACACACTAATACACACATATACACACATATACACACTCCTCCATGCTGCAAATAAACATACATATACATATACACACTTAATACACACACCATTAATATACACACATATACACACTACACACACTCCTCCATGCTGGAACACACACACACACACACACCATTAATATACACACATATACACACACTCCTCCATGCTGGAACACACATATACATTAATATACACACACATATATACACTTAATACACACATATACACACTAACACACTCCTCCATGCTGCAACACACAGATGGATAAATATCGTCGTCAACGAAGATTTGGACTAAATATCATCGTCACCTGTGTGATGTCATCACTCACCTGTGTGATGTCATCACTCACCTGTGTGATGTCAGCACTCACCTGTGTGATGTCATCACTCACCTGTGTGATGTCAGCACTCACCTGTGTGATGTCACCACTCACCTGTGTGATGTCATCACTCACCTGTGTGATGTCACACTCACCTGTGTGATGTCATCACTCACCTGTGTGATGTCACACTCACCTGTGTGATGTCACACTCACCTGTGTGATGTCATCACTCACCTGTGTGATGTCACACTCACCTGTGTGATGTCATCACTCACCTGTGTGATGTCACACTCACCTGTGTGATGTCATCACTCACCTGTGTGATGTCAGCACTCACCTGTGTGATGTCAGCACCACCTGTGTGATGTCAGCACTCACCTGTGTGATGTCAGCACTCACCTGTGTGATGTCAGCACTCACCTGTGTGATGTCAGCACCACCTGTGTGATGTCATCACTCACCTGTGTGATGTCATCACTCACCTGTGTGATGTCATCCTCACCTGTGTGATGTCATCCTCACCTGTGTGATGTCATCACTCACCTGTGTGATGTCAGCACTCACCTGTGTGATGTCATCACTCACCTGTGTGATGTCATCACTCACCTGTGTGATGTCAGCACCACGGATCTTCCCTCCTTGATGACGCTGTGGATGCAGTTCCAGAGAGACCGACGAGCTTTGGGATCCATCCCCGTGGTGGGTTCATCCTGGAACCAGATAGAACCGGTTAGACCAGTATAAGAACCAGATAGAACCGGTTAGAACCAGTTAGAACCAGTTAGAACCAGTTAGAACCAGTTAGAACCAGTTAGAACCAGATAGAACCAGTTAGAACCAGTTAGAACCAGTTAGAACCAGTTAGAACCAGTTAGAACCAGATAGAACCAGTTAGAACCAGTTAGAACCAGATAGAACCGGTTAGACCAGTATAAGAACCAGATAGAACCGGTTAGAACCAGTTAGAACCAGTTAGAACCAGTTAGAACCAGTTAGAACCAGTTAGAACCAGTTAGAACCAGATAGAACCAGTTAGAACCAGTTAGAACCAGTTAGAACCAGTTAGAACCAGTTAGAACCAGATAGAACCAGTTAGAACCAGTTAGAACCAGTTAGAACCAGTTATAACCAGTTATAACCAGATAGAACCAGTTAGAACCAGTTAGAACCAGATAGAACCAGATAGAACCAGATAGAACCGGTTAGAACCAGTTAGAACCAGATAGAACCAGTTAGAACCGGTTAGAACCAGTTAGAACCAGTACAACCAGTTACAACCAGTTAGAACCAGTTAGAACCAGTTAGAACCAGTTAGAACCAGATAGAACCAGTTAGAACCAGTTAGAACCAGTTAGAACCGGTTAGAACCAGTACAGGAACCAGTTAGAACCAGTTAGAACCAGTTAGAACCAGTTAGAACCAGTTAGAACCAGTTAGAACCAGTTACAACCAGTAAGAACCAGTTAGAACCAGTTACAACCAGTTAGAACCAGTTAGAGCCAGTTAGAACCAGTTAGAACCAGTACAGGAACCAGTTAGAGCCAGTTAGAACCAGTTAGAACCAGTTAGAACCAGTTAGAACCAGATAGAACCAGTTAGAACCAGTTAGAACCAGTTAGAACCAGTTATAACCAGTTATAACCAGATAGAACCAGTTAGAACCAGTTAGAACCAGATAGAACCAGATAGAACCAGTTAGAACCAGTTAGAACCAGATAGAACCAGTTAGAACCGGTTAGAACCAGTTAGAACCAGTTACAACCAGTTAGAACCAGTTAGAACCAGTTAGAACCAGTTAGAACCAGTTAGAACCAGTACAACCAGTTAGAACCAGTTACAACCAGTTACAACCAGTTAGAACCAGTTAGAACCAGTTAGAACCAGTTAGAACCAGTACAACCAGTTACAACCAGTTAGAACCAGTTAGAACCAGATAGAACCAGTTAGAACCAGTTAGAACCAGTTAGAACCAGTTAGAACCAGTTAGAACCAGTTACAACCAGTTAGAACCAGTTAGAACCAGTTACAACCAGTTAGAACCAGTTAGAACCAGTTACAACCAGTTAGAACCGGTTAGAACCAGTTAGAACCAGTTACAACCAGTTAGAACCAGTTAGAACCAGTTACAACCAGTTAGAACCAGTTAGAACCAGTTACAACCAGTTAGAACCAGTTAGAGCCAGTTAAAACCAGTTAGGCCCAGTGGTCATGGCCACTAACAAACCAGTAAAAAACCACAAAAAACTGGTTTAGAGCGGTCTGAACTGGATTTAAACCGATTTAAAGCAGTCAGAACTGGTTTAAACGGGTCAGAACGGGTCAGAACGGTCAGAACGGGTCAGAACGGGTCAGAACGGGTCAGAACGGTCAGAACGGGTCAGAACGGGTCAGAACGGGTCAGAACGGTCAGAACTGGTTTAAACGGGTCAGAACGGGTCAGAACGGGTCAGAACGGTCAGAACTGGTTTAAACGGGTCAGAACGGGTCAGAACGGTCAGAACTGGTTTAAACGGGTCAGAACGGGTCAGAACGGGTCAGAACGGTCAGAACGGTCAGAACGGGTCAGAACGGGTCAGAACGGGTCAGAACGGGTCAGAACGGTCAGAACGGTCAGAACGGGTCAGAACGGGTCAGAACGGGTCAGAACGGGTCAGAACGGGTCAGAACGGTCAGAACTGGTTTAAACGGGTCAGAACGGGTCAGAACGGTCAGAACGGGTCAGAACGGGTCAGAACGGGTCAGAACGGTCAGAACTGGTTTAAACGGGTCAGAACGGGTCAGAACGGGTCAGAACGGTCAGAACTGGTTTAAACGGGTCAGAACGGGTCAGAACGGTCAGAACTGGTTTAAACGGGTCAGAACGGGTCAGAACGGGTCAGAACGGTCAGAACGGTCAGAACGGGTCAGAACGGGTCAGAACGGGTCAGAACGGGTCAGAACGGTCAGAACGGTCAGAACGGGTCAGAACGGGTCAGAACGGGTCAGAACGGGTCAGAACGGGTCAGAACGGGTCAGAACGGGTCAGAACGGGTCAGAACGGGTCAGAACGGGTCAGAACGGTCAGAACTGGTTTAAACGGGTCAGAACGGGTCAGAACGGGTCAGAACGGGTCAGAACGGGTCAGAACGGGTTTAAACGGGTCAGAACGGGTCAGAACGGGTCAGAACTGGTTTAAACGGGTCAGAACGGTCAGAACGGTCTGAACGGGTCAGAACGGTCTGAACGGGTCAGAACGGGTCAGAACGGGTCAGAACGGGTCAGAACGGGTCAGAACGGGTCAGAACGGTCAGAACGGTCAGAACGGGTCAGAACGGTCAGAACGGTCAGAACGGGTCAGAACGGGTCAGAACGGGTCAGAACGGGTCAGAACGGTCAGAACGGGTCAGAACTGGTTTAAACGGGTCAGAACGGGTCAGAACGGGTCAGAACGGTCAGAACTGGTTTAAACGGGTCAGAACGGGTCAGAACGGTCAGAACTGGTTTAAACGGGTCAGAACGGGTCAGAACGGTCAGAACTGGTTTAAACGGGTCAGAACGGGTTTAAACGGGTCAGAACGGGTCAGAACGGGTCAGAACGGTCAGAACGGTCAGAACGGGTCAGAACGGTCAGAACGGGTCAGAACCGGTCAGAACTGGTTTAAACGGGTCAGAACGGGTCAGAACGGTCAGAACGGTCAGAACGGGTCAGAACGGTCAGAACGGGTCAGAACGGGTCAGAACGGGTCAGAACGGGTCAGAACGGTCAGAACGGTCAGAACGGGTCAGAACGGGTCAGAACGGGTCAGAACGGGTCAGAACGGGTCAGAACGGGTCAGAACCAGTTTAAACGGGTCAGAACGGGTCAGAACGGGTCAGAACGGGTCAGAACGGGTCAGAACGGGTCAGAACGGTCAGAACGGGTCAGAACGGTCAGAACGGGTCAGAACTGGTTTAAACGGGTCAGAACGGTCAGAACGGGTCAGAACGGGTCAGAACGGGTCAGAACGGGTCAGAACGGGTCAGAACGGGTCAGAACGGGTCAGAACGGGTCAGAACGGGTCAGAACGGTCAGAACGGGTCAGAACTGGTTTAAACGGGTCAGAACGGGTCAGAACGGGTCAGAACGGTCAGAACTGGTTTAAACGGGTCAGAACGGGTCAGAACGGGTCAGAACTGGTTTAAACGGGTCAGAACGGTCAGAACTGGTTTAAACGGGTCAGAACGGGTCAGAACGGGTCAGAACGGGTCAGAACGGGTCAGAACGGGTCAGAACGGTCAGAACGGGTCAGAACGGGTCAGAACGGGTCAGAACGGGTCAGAACGGTCAGAACGGTCAGAACGGGTCAGAACAGTCAGAACGGGTCAGAACGGTCAGAACAGTCAGAACTGGTTTAAACGGGTCAGAACGGGTCAGAACGGTCAGAACGGGTCAGAACGGGTCAGAACGGTCAGAACTGGTTTAAACGGGTCAGAACGGGTCAGAACGGTCAGAACTGGTTTAAACGGGTCAGAACGGGTCAGAACGGTCAGAACGGTCAGAACGGGTCAGAACGGGTCAGAACTGGTTTAAACGGGTCAGAACGGTCAGAACGGTCAGAACGGGTCAGAACGGGTCAGAACGGGTCAGAACCAGTTTAAACGGGTCAGAACGGGTCAGAACGGGTCAGAACTGGTTTAAACGGGTCAGAACGGGTCAGAACGGTCAGAACGGGTCAGAACTGGTTTAAACGGGTCAGAACGGGTCAGAACGGTCAGAACTGGTTTAAACGGGTCAGAACGGGTCAGAACGGGTCAGAACGGTCAGAACGGTCAGAACGGGTCAGAACGGGTCAGAACCGGTCAGAACTGGTTTAAACGGGTCAGAACGGGTCAGAACGGTCAGAACGGTCAGAACGGGTCAGAACGGGTCAGAACGGTCAGAACGGGTCAGAACGGGTCAGAACGGGTCAGAACTGGTTTAAACGGGTCAGAACCAGTTTAAACGGGTCAGAACGGGTCAGAACGGGTCAGAACGGGTCAGAACGGGTCAGAACGGGTCAGAACGGTCAGAACGGTCAGAACGGGTCAGAACGGGTCAGAACGGGTCAGAACGGTCAGAACGGGTCAGAACGGGTCAGAACGGGTCAGAACGGGTCAGAACGGGTCAGAACGGTCAGAACTGGTTTAAACGGGTCAGAACGGGTCAGAACGGGTCAGAACGGGTCAGAACGGGTTTAAACGGGTCAGAACGGGTCAGAACGGGTCAGAACGGGTCAGAACGGTCAGAACGGGTCAGAACGGGTCAGAACGGGTTTAAACGGGTCAGAACGGTCAGAACTGGTTTAAACGGGTCAGAACGGGTCAGAACGGGTCAGAACGGGTCAGAACGGGTCAGAACGGGTTTAAACGGGTCAGAACGGGTCAGAACGGGTCAGAACTGGTTTAAACGGGTCAGAACGGGTCAGAACGGGTCAGAACGGGTCAGAACGGTCTGAACGGGTCAGAACGGGTCAGAACGGTCTGAACGGGTCAGAACGGTCTGAACGGTCTGAACGGGTCAGAACGGTCAGAACGGTCAGAACGGGTCAGAACGGTCAGAACGGTCAGAACGGGTCAGAACGGGTCAGAACGGGTCAGAACGGGTCAGAACGGGTCAGAACGGGTCAGAACGGGTCAGAACGGGTCAGAACGGTCAGAACGGGTCAGAACTGGTTTAAACGGGTCAGAACGGGTCAGAACGGGTCAGAACGGTCAGAACTGGTTTAAACGGGTCAGAACGGGTCAGAACGGGTCAGAACTGGTTTAAACGGGTCAGAACGGTCAGAACTGGTTTAAACGGGTCAGAACGGGTCAGAACGGGTCAGAACGGGTCAGAACGGGTCAGAACGGGTCAGAACGGTCAGAACGGGTCAGAACGGGTCAGAACGGGTCAGAACGGGTCAGAACGGGTCAGAACGGTCAGAACGGTCAGAACGGGTCAGAACGGGTCAGAACGGGTCAGAACGGGTCAGAACGGTCAGAACGGGTCAGAACGGGTCAGAACTGGTTTAAACGGGTCAGAACGGGTCAGAACGGTCAGAACTGGTTTAAACGGGTCAGAACGGGTCAGAACGGTCAGAACTGGTTTAAACGGGTCAGAACGGGTCAGAACGGGTCAGAACGGGTCAGAACGGGTCAGAACGGGTCAGAACGGTCAGAACGGTCAGAACGGGTCAGAACGGTCAGAACGGGTCAGAACCGGTCAGAACTGGTTTAAACGGGTCAGAACGGTCAGAACGGGTCAGAACGGGTCAGAACGGTCAGAACTGGTTTAAACGGGTCAGAACGGTCAGAACGGGTCAGAACGGGTCAGAACGGGTCAGAACGGGTCAGAACGGTCAGAACGGTCAGAACGGGTCAGAACGGTCAGAACGGGTCAGAACCGGTCAGAACTGGTTTAAACGGGTCAGAACGGGTCAGAACGGTCAGAACGGTCAGAACGGGTCAGAACGGGTCAGAACGGGTCAGAACGGGTCAGAACGGTCAGAACGGTCAGAACTGGTTTAAACGGGTCAGAACGGGTCAGAACGGGTCAGAACGGGTCAGAACGGTCAGAACGGGTCAGAACGGTCAGAACGGGTCAGAACGGGTCTGAACGGGTCAGAACGGTCAGAACGGTCAGAACGGGTCAGAACGGGTCAGAACGGTCAGAACGGGTCAGAACTGGTTTAAACGGGTCAGAACGGGTCAGAACGGGTCAGAACGGTCAGAACTGGTTTAAACGGGTCAGAACGGGTCAGAACGGGTCAGAACTGGTTTAAACGGGTCAGAACGGTCAGAACTGGTTTAAACGGGTCAGAACGGGTCAGAACGGGTCAGAACGGGTCAGAACGGTCAGAACGGGTCAGAACGGGTCAGAACGGTCAGAACGGGTCAGAACGGTCAGAACAGTCAGAACTGGTTTAAACGGGTCAGAACGGGTCAGAACTGGTTTAAACGGGTCAGAACGGGTCAGAACGGTCAGAACGGGTCAGAACGGGTCAGAACGGGTCAGAACGGTCAGAACGGGTCAGAACGGGTCAGAACGGGTCAGAACTGGTTTAAACGGGTCAGAACGGGTCAGAACGGTCAGAACTGGTTTAAACGGGTCAGAACGGGTCAGAACGGGTCAGAACGGTCAGAACGGTCAGAACGGGTCAGAACGGGTCAGAACGGGTCAGAACGGGTCAGAACGGTCAGAACGGTCAGAACGGGTCAGAACGGTCAGAACGGGTCAGAACCGGTCAGAACTGGTTTAAACGGGTCAGAACGGGTCAGAACGGTCAGAACGGTCAGAACGGGTCAGAACGGTCAGAACGGGTCAGAACGGGTCAGAACGGTCAGAACGGGTCAGAACGGTCAGAACGGGTCAGAACCGGTCAGAACTGGTTTAAACGGGTCAGAACGGGTCAGAACGGTCAGAACGGGTCAGAACGGGTCAGAACGGGTCAGAACGGGTCAGAACTGGTTTAAACGGGTCAGAACGGGTCAGAACGGTCAGAACGGGTCAGAACGGGTCAGAACCAGTTTAAACGGGTCAGAACGGGTCAGAACGGGTCAGAACGGTCAGAACGGGTCAGAACGGGTCAGAACCGGTCCGGTTACCAGGAAGACGACGGGCGGAGCTCCCATCAGGGCCAGGGCCGTGGACAGTTTCCTCAGGTTTCCTCCGCTGTAACTTCCTGCTCGTTTATCCGCGTATTTTAGTAAACTCAGTTTCCTGATGCCCCACTCCGCCACCTGTCAATCAAACACAGATCAATCAAACACAGCTGTCAATCAAACATCAAACACAGATCAATCATTCCGCCACCTGTCAATCAAACACAGATCAATCACTCCGCCACCTGTCAATCAAACACAGATCAATCAAACACAGCTGTCAATCAAACATCAAACACAGATCAATCACTCCGCCACCTGTCAATCAAACACAGATCAATCAAACACAGCTGTCAATCAAACATCAAACACAGATCAATCACTCCGCCACCTGTCAATCAAACACAGATCAATCACTCCTCCACCTGTCAATCAATCAATCAAACACAGCTGTCAATCATGAGCTGCTGTCAATCAAACACAGCTGTCAATCACTCTGCCACCTGTCAATCAAACATCAAACACAGCTGTCAATCACAGAGCCGTCACCATCAACGTAAAAAAAATAGTAACTAGTTACCGTTTAATGAACTAGTTACTTCATTAAAAAAGTAACTCAGTTAGTAACTCAGTTACTTAGACCAAAAAGTAATGTGTTCCTATGAAAAGTTACTCTAAAACATTATTTTAAATGCTCCATTAATCCCCTCTAGCTTCATTCCAGCAGGTTCTGTCTCCCCGCTTCTTCACTTCCTGTGTCAATAACGTTGGTTGCTTAGCAACAAGCTGAGAACGGCCATGGAGGACTAGACTAGAGGACTAGACTAGAGGACTAGACTAGAGGACTAGACTAGAGGACTAGACTAGAGGACTAGACTAGAGGACTAGACTAGAGGACTAGACTAGAGGACTAGAGGACTAGACTAGAGGACTAGACTAGAGGACTAGACTAGAGGACTAGACTAGAGGACTAGACTAGAGGACTAGACTAGAGGACTAGACTAGAGGACTAGACTAGAGGACTAGAGGACTAGACTAGAGGACTAGACTAGAGGACTAGACTAGAGGACTAGACTAGAGGACTAGAGGACTAGACTAGAGGACTAGACTAGAGGACTAGACTAGAGGACTAGACTAGAGGACTAGACTAGAGGACTAGACTAGAGGACTAGACTAGAGGACTAGACTAGAGGACTAGACTAGAGGACTAGACTAGAGGACTAGACTAGAGGACTAGAGGACTAGACTAGAGGACTAGAGGACTAGAGGACTAGAGGACTAGACTAGAGGACTAGACTAGAGGACTAGACTAGAGGACTAGACTAGAGGACTAGACTAGAGGACTAGACTAGAGGACTAGACTAGAGGACTAGACTAGAGGACTAGACTAGAGGACTAGACTAGAGGACTAGACTAGAGGACTAGAGGACTAGAGGACTAGACTAGAGGACTAGACTAGAGGACTAGACTAGAGGACTAGACTAGAGGACTAGACTAGAGGACTAGACTAGAGGACTAGACTAGAGGACTAGACTAGAGGACTAGACTAGAGGACTAGACTAGAGGACTAGACTAGAGGACTAGACTAGAGGACTAGACTAGAGGACTAGACTAGAGGACTAGACTAGAGGACTAGACTAGAGGACTAGACTAGAGGACTAGACTAGAGGACTAGACTAGAGGACTAGACTAGAGGACTAGACTAGAGGACTAGACTAGAGGACTAGACTAGAGGACTAGACTAGAGGACTAGACTAGAGGACTAGACTAGAGGACTAGACTAGAGGACTAGAGGACTAGAGGACTAGACTAGAGGACTAGACTAGAGGACTAGACTAGAGGACTAGACTAGAGGACTAGACTAGAGGACTAGACTAGAGGACTAGAGGACTAGACTAGAGGACTAGACTAGAGGACTAGACTAGAGGACTAGACTAGAGGACTAGACTAGAGGACTAGAGGACTAGACTAGAGGACTAGACTAGAGGACTAGACTAGAGGACTAGAGGACTAGAGGACTAGACTAGAGGACTAGAGGACTAGACTAGAGGACTAGAGGACTAGAGGACTAGACTAGAGGACTAGAGGACTAGAGGACTAGACTAGAGGACTAGACTAGAGGACTAGACTAGAGGACTAGACTAGAGGACTAGACTAGAGGACTAGACTAGAGGACTAGACTAGAGGACTAGACTAGAGGACTAGACTAGAGGACTAGACTAGAGGACTAGACTAGAGGACTAGACTAGAGGACTAGACTAGAGGACTAGAGGACTAGACTAGAGGACTAGACTAGAGGACTAGACTAGAGGACTAGACTAGAGGACTAGACTAGAGGACTAGACTAGAGGACTAGAGGACTAGACTAGAGGACTAGACTAGAGGACTAGACTAGAGGACTAGACTAGAGGACTAGACTAGAGGACTAGACTAGAGGACTAGACTAGAGGACTAGAGGACTAGACTAGAGGACTAGACTAGAGGACTAGACTAGAGGACTAGACTAGAGGACTAGAGGACTAGACTAGAGGACTAGAGGACTAGACTAGAGGACTAGACTAGAGGACTAGACTAGAGGACTAGACTAGAGGACTAGAGGACTAGACTAGAGGACTAGACTAGAGGACTAGAGGACTAGACTAGAGGACTAGACTAGAGGACTAGACTAGAGGACTAGAGGACTAGACTAGAGGACTAGACTAGAGGACTAGACTAGAGGACTAGAGGACTAGACTAGAGGACTAGACTAGAGGACTAGACTAGAGGACTAGACTAGAGGACTAGAGGACTAGACTAGAGGACTAGACTAGAGGACTAGACTAGAGGACTAGACTAGAGGACTAGACTAGAGGACTAGACTAGAGGACTAGAGGACTAGACTAGAGGACTAGAGGACTAGACTAGAGGACTAGACTAGAGGACTAGACTAGAGGACTAGAGGACTAGAGGACTAGACTAGAGGACTAGACTAGAGGACTAGACTAGAGGACTAGACTAGAGGACTAGACTAGAGGACTAGACTAGAGGACTAGAGGACTAGACTAGAGGACTAGACTAGAGGACTAGACTAGAGGACTAGACTAGAGGACTAGACTAGAGGACTAGAGGACTAGACTAGAGGACTAGACTAGAGGACTAGACTAGAGGACTAGAGGACTAGAGGACTAGACTAGAGGACTAGAGGACTAGAGGACTAGACTAGAGGACTAGAGGACTAGAGGACTAGACTAGAGGACTAGACTAGAGGACTAGACTAGAGGACTAGACTAGAGGACTAGACTAGAGGACTAGACTAGAGGACTAGACTAGAGGACTAGACTAGAGGACTAGAGGACTAGACTAGAGGACTAGACTAGAGGACTAGACTAGAGGACTAGACTAGAGGACTAGACTAGAGGACTAGACTAGAGGACTAGACTAGAGGACTAGACTAGAGGACTAGAGGACTAGACTAGAGGACTAGACTAGAGGACTAGACTAGAGGACTAGACTAGAGGACTAGACTAGAGGACTAGACTAGAGGACTAGACTAGAGGACTAGAGGACTAGACTAGAGGACTAGACTAGAGGACTAGAGGACTAGACTAGAGGACTAGACTAGAGGACTAGACTAGAGGACTAGAGGACTAGACTAGAGGACTAGACTAGAGGACTAGACTAGAGGACTAGAGGACTAGACTAGAGGACTAGACTAGAGGACTAGACTAGAGGACTAGACTAGAGGACTAGACTAGAGGACTAGACTAGAGGACTAGACTAGAGGACTAGACTAGAGGACTAGAGGACTAGACTAGAGGACTAGAGGACTAGACTAGAGGACTAGAGGACTAGACTAGAGGACTAGAGGACTAGACTAGAGGACTAGACTAGAGGACTAGACTAGAGGACTAGACTAGAGGACTAGACTAGAGGACTAGACTAGAGGACTAGACTAGAGGACTAGACTAGAGGACTAGACTAGAGGACTAGACTAGAGGACTAGACTAGAGGACTAGACTAGAGGACTAGACTAGAGGACTAGACTAGAGGACTAGACTAGAGGACTAGACTAGAGGACTAGACTAGAGGACTAGACTAGAGGACTAGACTAGAGGACTAGACTAGAGGACTAGAGGACTAGAGGACTAGACTAGAGGACTAGACTAGAGGACTAGACTAGAGGACTAGACTAGAGGACTAGACTAGAGGACTAGAGGACTAGAGGACTAGACTAGAGGACTAGACTAGAGGACTAGACTAGAGGACTAGACTAGAGGACTAGACTAGAGGACTAGACTAGAGGACTAGAGGACTAGACTAGAGGACTAGACTAGAGGACTAGACTAGAGGACTAGACTAGAGGACTAGACTAGAGGACTAGAGGACTAGACTAGAGGACTAGACTAGAGGACTAGAGGACTAGACTAGAGGACTAGACTAGAGGACTAGACTAGAGGACTAGACTAGAGGACTAGACTAGAGGACTAGAGGACTAGACTAGAGGACTAGAGGACTAGACTAGAGGACTAGACTAGAGGACTAGACTAGAGGACTAGACTAGAGGACTAGAGGACTAGACTAGAGGACTAGAGGACTAGACTAGAGGACTAGACTAGAGGACTAGACTAGAGGACTAGACTAGAGGACTAGACTAGAGGACTAGACTAGAGGACTAGACTAGAGGACTAGACTAGAGGACTAGACTAGAGGACTAGACTAGAGGACTAGACTAGAGGACTAGACTAGAGGACTAGACTAGAGGACTAGACTAGAGGACTAGACTAGAGGACTAGAGGACTAGAGGACTAGACTAGAGGACTAGACTAGAGGACTAGACTAGAGGACTAGACTAGAGGACTAGACTAGAGGACTAGAGGACTAGAGGACTAGACTAGAGGACTAGACTAGAGGACTAGACTAGAGGACTAGACTAGAGGACTAGAGGACTAGACTAGAGGACTAGACTAGAGGACTAGACTAGAGGACTAGACTAGAGGACTAGAGGACTAGACTAGAGGACTAGACTAGAGGACTAGACTAGAGGACTAGACTAGAGGACTAGACTAGAGGACTAGAGGACTAGACTAGAGGACTAGACTAGAGGACTAGAGGACTAGACTAGAGGACTAGACTAGAGGACTAGACTAGAGGACTAGACTAGAGGACTAGACTAGAGGACTAGAGGACTAGACTAGAGGACTAGAGGACTAGACTAGAGGACTAGACTAGAGGACTAGACTAGAGGACTAGACTAGAGGACTAGAGGACTAGACTAGAGGACTAGACTAGAGGACTAGACTAGAGGACTAGACTAGAGGACTAGAGGACTAGACTAGAGGACTAGACTAGAGGACTAGACTAGAGGACTAGACTAGAGGACTAGAGGACTAGACTAGAGGACTAGACTAGAGGACTAGACTAGAGGACTAGACTAGAGGACTAGACTAGAGGACTAGACTAGAGGACTAGACTAGAGGACTAGACTAGAGGACTAGACTAGAGGACTAGACTAGAGGACTAGACTAGAGGACTAGACTAGAGGACTAGACTAGAGGACTAGACTAGAGGACTAGACTAGAGGACTAGACTAGAGGACTAGACTAGAGGACTAGACTAGAGGACTAGAGGACTAGAGGACTAGACTAGAGGACTAGACTAGAGGACTAGACTAGAGGACTAGACTAGAGGACTAGACTAGAGGACTAGACTAGAGGACTAGAGGACTAGACTAGAGGACTAGACTAGAGGACTAGACTAGAGGACTAGAGGACTAGAGGACTAGACTAGAGGACTAGAGGACTAGAGGACTAGACTAGAGGACTAGAGGACTAGAGGACTAGACTAGAGGACTAGACTAGAGGACTAGACTAGAGGACTAGACTAGAGGACTAGACTTGAGGACTAGACTAGAGGACTAGAGGACTAGACTAGAGGACTAGACTAGAGGACTAGACTAGAGGACTAGACTAGAGGACTAGACTAGAGGACTAGACTAGAGGACTAGAGGACTAGACTAGAGGACTAGACTAGAGGACTAGACTAGAGGACTAGACTAGAGGACTAGACTAGAGGACTAGACTAGAGGACTAGACTACTAGACTAGAGGACTAGACTAGAGGACTAGACTAGAGGACTAGACTAGAGGACTAGACTAGAGGACTAGACTAGAGGACTAGACTAGAGGACTAGACTAGAGGACTAGACTAGAGGACTAGACTAGAGGACTAGACTAGAGGACTAGACTAGAGGACTAGAGGACTAGACTAGAGGACTAGACTAGAGGACTAGAGGACTAGACTAGAGGACTAGACTAGAGGACTAGAGGACTAGAGGACTAGACTAGAGGACTAGACTAGAGGACTAGACTAGAGGACTAGACTAGAGGACTAGACTAGAGGACTAGACTAGAGGACTAGACTAGAGGACTAGAGGACTAGACTAGAGGACTAGACTAGAGGACTAGAGGACTAGACTAGAGGACTAGACTAGAGGACTAGAGGACTAGACTAGAGGACTAGACTAGAGGACTAGACTAGAGGACTAGAGGACTAGACTAGAGGACTAGACTAGAGGACTAGACTAGAGGACTAGACTAGAGGACTAGACTAGAGGACTAGAGGACTAGACTAGAGGACTAGACTAGAGGACTAGACTAGAGGACTAGAGGACTAGAGGACTAGACTAGAGGACTAGAGGACTAGAGGACTAGACTAGAGGACTAGAGGACTAGAGGACTAGACTAGAGGACTAGACTAGAGGACTAGACTAGAGGACTAGACTAGAGGACTAGACTAGAGGACTAGACTAGAGGACTAGAGGACTAGACTAGAGGACTAGACTAGAGGACTAGACTAGAGGACTAGACTAGAGGACTAGACTAGAGGACTAGAGGACTAGACTAGAGGACTAGACTAGAGGACTAGACTAGAGGACTAGACTAGAGGACTAGACTAGAGGACTAGACTAGAGGACTAGACTAGAGGACTAGACTAGAGGACTAGACTAGAGGACTAGACTAGAGGACTAGACTAGAGGACTAGACTAGAGGACTAGACTAGAGGACTAGAGGACTAGACTAGAGGACTAGACTAGAGGACTAGAGGACTAGACTAGAGGACTAGACTAGAGGACTAGAGGACTAGAGGACTAGACTAGAGGACTAGACTAGAGGACTAGAGGACTAGACTAGAGGACTAGACTAGAGGACTAGAGGACTAGACTAGAGGACTAGACTAGAGGACTAGAGGACTAGACTAGAGGACTAGACTAGAGGACTAGACTAGAGGACTAGAGGACTAGACTAGAGGACTAGACTAGAGGACTAGAGGACTAGACTAGAGGACTAGACTAGAGGACTAGACTAGAGGACTAGAGGACTAGACTAGAGGACTAGACTAGAGGACTAGACTAGAGGACTAGACTAGAGGACTAGACTAGAGGACTAGACTAGAGGACTAGAGGACTAGACTAGAGGACTAGACTAGAGGACTAGACTAGAGGACTAGACTAGAGGACTAGACTAGAGGACTAGACTAGAGGACTAGACTAGAGGACTAGACTAGAGGACTAGACTAGAGGACTAGACTAGAGGACTAGACTAGAGGACTAGAGGACTAGAGGACTAGACTAGAGGACTAGACTAGAGGACTAGACTAGAGGACTAGACTAGAGGACTAGACTAGAGGACTAGACTAGAGGACTAGACTAGAGGACTAGAGGACTAGACTAGAGGACTAGAGGACTAGACTAGAGGACTAGACTAGAGGACTAGACTAGAGGACTAGACTAGAGGACTAGACTAGAGGACTAGAGGACTAGACTAGAGGACTAGACTAGAGGACTAGACTAGAGGACTAGACTAGAGGACTAGACTAGAGGACTAGACTAGAGGACTAGACTAGAGGACTAGAGGACTAGACTAGAGGACTAGAGGACTAGACTAGAGGACTAGACTAGAGGACTAGACTAGAGGACTAGACTAGAGGACTAGACTAGAGGACTAGACTAGAGGACTAGACTAGAGGACTAGACTAGAGGACTAGACTAGAGGACTAGACTAGAGGACTAGACTAGAGGACTAGAGGACTAGACTAGAGGACTAGACTAGAGGACTAGACTAGAGGACTAGAGGACTAGACTAGAGGACTAGACTAGAGGACTAGACTAGAGGACTAGACTAGAGGACTAGAGGACTAGACTAGAGGACTAGACTAGAGGACTAGACTAGAGGACTAGACTAGAGGACTAGACTAGAGGACTAGAGGACTAGACTAGAGGACTAGACTAGAGGACTAGACTAGAGGACTAGACTAGAGGACTAGACTAGAGGACTAGACTAGAGGACTAGAGGACTAGACTAGAGGACTAGACTAGAGGACTAGACTAGAGGACTAGACTAGAGGACTAGACTAGAGGACTAGACTAGAGGACTAGACTAGAGGACTAGAGGACTAGACTAGAGGACTAGAGGACTAGACTAGAGGACTAGACTAGAGGACTAGACTAGAGGACTAGACTAGAGGACTAGACTAGAGGACTAGACTAGAGGACTAGACTAGAGGACTAGACTAGAGGACTAGACTAGAGGACTAGACTAGAGGACTAGAGGACTAGACTAGAGGACTAGACTAGAGGACTAGACTAGAGGACTAGACTAGAGGACTAGACTAGAGGACTAGAGGACTAGACTAGAGGACTAGACTAGAGGACTAGACTAGAGGACTAGACTAGAGGACTAGACTAGAGGACTAGACTAGAGGACTAGACTAGAGGACTAGACTAGAGGACTAGAGGACTAGACTAGAGGACTAGACTAGAGGACTAGACTAGAGGACTAGAGGACTAGACTAGAGGACTAGAGGACTAGACTAGAGGACTAGACTAGAGGACTAGACTAGAGGACTAGAGGACTAGACTAGAGGACTAGACTAGAGGACTAGACTAGAGGACTAGACTAGAGGACTAGACTAGAGGACTAGACTAGAGGACTAGACTAGAGGACTAGACTAGAGGACTAGACTAGAGGACTAGACTAGAGGACTAGACTAGAGGACTAGACTAGAGGACTAGACTAGAGGACTAGACTAGAGGACTAGACTAGAGGACTAGACTAGAGGACTAGACTAGAGGACTAGACTAGAGGACTAGACTAGAGGACTAGACTAGAGGACTAGACTAGAGGACTAGAGGACTAGACTAGAGGACTAGACTAGAGGACTAGACTAGAGGACTAGACTAGAGGACTAGACTAGAGGACTAGACTAGAGGACTAGACTAGAGGACTAGACTAGAGGACTAGAGGACTAGACTAGAGGACTAGAGGACTAGACTAGAGGACTAGAGGACTAGACTAGAGGACTAGACTAGAGGACTAGACTAGAGGACTAGACTAGAGGACTAGACTAGAGGACTAGACTAGAGGACTAGAGGACTAGACTAGAGGACTAGACTAGAGGACTAGACTAGAGGACTAGAGGACTAGACTAGAGGACTAGACTAGAGGACTAGAGGACTAGACTAGAGGACTAGAGGACTAGACTAGAGGACTAGACTAGAGGACTAGACTAGAGGACTAGACTAGAGGACTAGAGGACTAGACTAGAGGACTAGAGGACTAGACTAGAGGACTAGAGGACTAGACTAGAGGACTAGAGGACTAGACTAGAGGACTAGACTAGAGGACTAGACTAGAGGACTAGACTAGAGGACTAGACTAGAGGACTAGACTAGAGGACTAGACTAGAGGACTAGACTAGAGGACTAGAGGACTAGAGGACTAGACTAGAGGACTAGACTAGAGGACTAGACTAGAGGACTAGACTAGAGGACTAGACTAGAGGACTAGACTAGAGGACTAGACTAGAGGACTAGACTAGAGGACTAGACTAGAGGACTAGAGGACTAGACTAGAGGACTAGACTAGAGGACTAGAGGACTAGACTAGAGGACTAGACTAGAGGACTAGACTAGAGGACTAGACTAGAGGACTAGACTAGAGGACTAGACTAGAGGACTAGACTAGAGGACTAGACTAGAGGACTAGACTAGAGGACTAGAGGACTAGACTAGAGGACTAGACTAGAGGACTAGAGGACTAGACTAGAGGACTAGACTAGAGGACTAGAGGACTAGACTAGAGGACTAGACTAGAGGACTAGACTAGAGGACTAGACTAGAGGACTAGACTAGAGGACTAGACTAGAGGACTAGACTAGAGGACTAGACTAGAGGACTAGAGGACTAGACTAGAGGACTAGACTAGAGGACTAGACTAGAGGACTAGACTAGAGGACTAGAGGACTAGACTAGAGGACTAGACTAGAGGACTAGACTAGAGGACTAGACTAGAGGACTAGAGGACTAGACTAGAGGACTAGAGGACTAGACTAGAGGACTAGACTAGAGGACTAGACTAGAGGACTAGACTAGAGGACTAGACTAGAGGACTAGACTAGAGGACTAGACTAGAGGACTAGACTAGAGGACTAGACTAGAGGACTAGAGGACTAGAGGACTAGACTAGAGGACTAGACTAGAGGACTAGAGGACTAGACTAGAGGACTAGAGGACTAGACTAGAGGACTAGACTAGAGGACTAGAGGACTAGACTAGAGGACTAGACTAGAGGACTAGAGGACTAGACTAGAGGACTAGAGGACTAGAGGACTAGACTAGAGGACTAGACTAGAGGACTAGAGGACTAGACTAGAGGACTAGACTAGAGGACTAGACTAGAGGACTAGACTAGAGGACTAGACTAGAGGACTAGACTAGAGGACTAGACTAGAGGACTAGACTAGAGGACTAGACTAGAGGACTAGAGGACTAGAGGACTAGAGGACTAGAGGACTAGACTAGAGGACTAGACTAGAGGACTAGACTAGAGGACTAGACTAGAGGACTAGACTAGAGGACTAGACTAGAGGACTAGACTAGAGGACTAGACTAGAGGACTAGACTAGAGGACTAGACTAGAGGACTAGACTAGAGGACTAGACTAGAGGACTAGAGGACTAGACTAGAGGACTAGACTAGAGGACTAGACTAGAGGACTAGACTAGAGGACTAGACTAGAGGACTAGAGGACTAGACTAGAGGACTAGAGGACTAGACCCCCCCCTCACTTACGTCACCCACTTTTTTCTCAAAATTTTGACTTTTTTCAAAAAAATTTGACTTTTTTCTCGAAATTTTGACTTTTTTCTCAAAATTTTGACTTTTTTCTCGACTTTTCTCAAAATCTTGACTTTTTTCCTCAAAATTGTGACTTTTTTCTCAAAATTTTGACTTTTTCTCGACTTTTCTTGAAATTTTGACTTTTTTCTCAAAATTTTGACTTTTTTCTCAAAATTTTGACTTTTTTCTCAAAATTTCGACTTTTTTCTCAAAATTTTGACTTTTTTCTCAAAATTTTGACTTTTTTTCTCCACTTTTCTCGACATTTTGACTTTTTTCTCAAAATTTTGACTTTTTTCTCAAAATCTTGACTTTTTTCTCAAAGTTTTGACTTTTTTCTCGACTTTTTTACGGAACGTTAGATCCTCTACGAAACTAAAACTAAACCCCAGGGCCCCCAGGCCCCCTCAGGGCCCCCCCCCCCTCACTTACGTCGCAGACCTCCCCCCCCCCCCTCACTTACGTCACAGACCTCCCCCTCGGGGACTCCCCTCAGGACCGCGTACAGCTCCAGGTGTTCTCTCCCCGTCAGCAGCTCGTTGACGGCGTCAAACTGAGGACAGTAGCCCATGTTCTGGTGGACCTGGTCCATCTCCCGGAGGATGCTGGGAAATAACGGGGGGGGGGGGAGGTTAATAACATGTTCTGGTGGACCTGGTCCATCTCCCGGAGGATGCTGGGAAATAACGGAGGGGGGGGGGGGTTAATAACATGTTCTGGTGGACCTGGTCCATCTCCCGGAGGATGCTGGGAAATAACGGGGGGGGGGGGGGTTAATAACATGTTCTGGTGGACCTGGTCCATCTCCCGGAGGATGCTGGGAAATAACGGGGGGGGGGGTTAATAACATGTTCTGGTGGACCTGGTCCATCTCCCGGAGGATGCTGGGAAATAACGGAGGAGGGGGGGTTAATCATCTGTTGATCAATAATGACAAAAATTATGACTAAATATCGTCAATAAAAATTCGGACTAAATACTAGTTCCTGGTTCTGGGTCTGGACTAATAATAATAATAATAATAATAATGCATTTAACTTGTAATGCACTTTCCATTCAATGAATCTCAAAGTGCTACACTTAGACCATTATTCATTCATACACATTCTCTCTGGTGGTGGTAGCTACGTTTGTAGCCACAGCTGCTACGTTTGTAGCCACAGCTGCTACTTTTGTAGCCACAGCTGCTACTTTTGTAGCCACAGCTGCTACGTTTGTAGCTACAGCTGCTACGTCTGTAGCTACAGCTGCTACGTCTGTAGCTACAGCTGCTACGTTTGTAGCCACAGCTGCTACGTTTGTAGCCACAGCTGCTACGTTTGTAGCCACAGCTGCTACTTTTGTAGCCACAGCTGCTACTTTTGTAGCCACAGCTGCTACGTTTGTAGCCACAGCTGCTACATCTGTAGCCACAGCTGCTACTTTTGTAGCCACAGCTGCTACTTTTGTAGCCACAGCTGCTACTTTTGTAGCCACAGCTGCTACGTTTGTAGCCACAGCTGCTACATCTGTAGCCACAGCTGCTACATCTGTAGCCACAGCTGCTACTTTTGTAGCCACAGCTGCTACGTTTGTAGCCACAGCTGCTACTTTTGTAGCCACAGCTGCCCTGGGGTAGACTGATGGAAGCGTGGCTGCCAAATCGCGCCTAACGGCCCCTCCGACCACCACCAACATTCATACACATTCACACGGGGCAGGTGGGTAAGGTGTCTTGCCCAAGGACACTACGACAGCAAACTGGGACAGAGCGGGATTCGAACCGCCGACCTTCCCATCATTGGACGACCCGCTCTACCACCTGAGCTACTGCCGCCCATAAGAAAACTTAATTCATTACACCTCTTTAAAAACTCTCTATACTAAATATCATCAAAATTCTGACTAAATACTAGTTCCTGGTTCTGGGTCTGGACTAGTTCCTGGTTCTGGGTCTAGACTAGTTCCTGGTTCTGGGTCTAGACTAGTTCCTGGTTCTGGTCTGGACTAGTTCCTGGTTCTGGGTCTGGACTAGTTCCTGGTTCTGGGTCTGGACTAGTTCCTGGTTCTGGGTCTGGACTAGTTCCTGGTTGTGGGTCTGGACTAGTTCCTGGTTCTGATCTAGTTCCTGGTTCTGGGTCTGGACTAGTTCCTGGTTGTGGGTCTGGACTAGTTCCTGGTTGTGGGTCTGGACTAGTTCCTGGTTGTGGGTCTGGACTAGTTCCTGGTTGTGGGTCTGGACTAGTTCCTGGTTCTGGGTCTGGACTAGTTCCTGGGTCTGATCTAGTTCCTGGTTTTGGGTCTGGACTAGTTCCTGGTTCTGGGTCTGGACTAGTTCCTGGTTCTGGGTCTGGACTAGTTCCTGGTTCTGGGTCTGGACTAGTTCCTGGTTCTGGGTCTGGACTAGTTCCTGGTTCTGGGTCTGGACTAGTTCCTGGGTCTGGGTCTGGACTAGTTCCTGGTTCTGGGTCTGGACTAGTTCCTGGGTCTGGGTCTGGACTAGTTCCTGGTTCTCACCTCTTCCCGGCCAGGAAGGCCTCTCCGCTAGTCACTAGCGTGTCTCCCGTTAGCATCTTGAAGGTCGTCGTCTTTCCGGCGCCGTTGACGCCGAGGAGCCCGAAGCACTGAGAGAGAACAGGGTTACCACGGTTACTATGGTTACAGGGGTTACCACGGTTACTATGGTTACCAGGGTTACCACGGTTACCATGGTTACAGGGGTTACCAGGGTTACCACGGTTACCACGGTTACCAGGGTTACAGGGGTTACCACGGTTACCACGGTTACAGGGGTTACCACGGTTACAGGGGTTACCACGGTTACCAGGGTTACAGGGGTTACCAGAGTTACCATGGTTACCACGGTTACCACGGTTACAGGGGTTACCACGGTTACCAGAACCGGTCTGGCACCAGGACCAGGTCCTCACCTCTCCAGGGGGGATCCCCACACAGAGCTGGTCCACGGCCGGTTTCTGCTTCCTCTGGAACACCTGAGGAAACAGTTCAGTTAGAACCAGGAACCGGGAACTAGATCTAGATCTAGATCTAGTAGATCTGGATCTAGATCTAGACCTACTAGATCTGGATCTAGATCTAGATCTAGTAGATCTGGATCTAGATCTAGTAGATCTGGATCTAGATCTAGACCGTCTGCGGTAGAACCTGGGTCCAAACCCGGGACCAGGTTCCTACCTTGGTCAGCCCCCTCAGCTCCAGGATGTTACGTTTATTCTATGTTTGTTTGTTTGTTTGTTTGTTGTTGTTTACCTTGGTCAGCCCCCTCAGCTCCAGGATGTTACGTTTATTCTATGTTTGTTTGTTTGTTTGTTTGTTGTTGTTTACCTTGGTCAGCCCCCTCAGCTCCAGGATGTTACGTTTATTCTATGTTTGTTTGTTTGTTTGTTTGTTGTTGTTTACCTTGGTCAGCCCCCTCAGCTCCAGGATGTTACGTTTATTCTACGTTTGTTTGTTTGTTTGTTTGTTTGTTTGTTTGTTGTTTACCTTGGTCAGCCCCCTCAGCTCCAGGATGTTACGTTTATTCTACGTTTGTTTGTTTGTTTGTTTGTTTGTTTGTTTGTTGTTTACCTTGGTCAGCCCCCTCAGCTCCAGGATGTTACGTTTATTCTTTGTTTGTTTGTTTGTTTGTTTGTTTGTTGTTGTTTACCTTGGTCAGCCCCCTCAGCTCCAGGATGTTACGTTTATTCTATGTTTGTTTGTTTGTTTGTTGTTGTTTACCTTGGTCAGCCCCCTCAGCTCCAGGATGTTACGTTTATTCTATGTTTGTTTGTTTGTTTGTTGTTGTTTACCTTGGTCAGCCCCCTCAGCTCCAGGATGTTACGTTTATTCTTTGTTTGTTTGTTTGTTTGTTTGTTTGTTGTTGTTTACCTTGGTCAGCCCCCTCAGCTCCAGGATGTTATGTTTATTCTATGTTTGTTTGTTTGTTTGTTTGTTTGTTTGTTGTTGTTTACCTTGGTCAGCCCCCTCAGCTCCAGGATGTTATGTTTATTCTATGTTTGTTTGTTTGTTTGTTTGTTGTTGTTTACCTTGGTCAGCCCCCTCAGCTCCAGGATGTTATGTTTATTCTATGTTTGTTTGTTTGTTTGTTTGTTTGTTTGTTGTTGTTTACCTTGGTCAGCCCCCTCAGCTCCAGGATGTTATGTTTATTCTATGTTTGTTTGTTTGTTTGTTTGTTGTTGTTTACCTTGGTCAGCCCCCTCAGCTCCAGGATGTTATGTTTATTCTATGTTTGTTTGTTTGTTTGTTTGTTTGTTTGTTGTTGTTTACCTTGGTCAGCCCCCTCAGCTCCAGGATGTTATGTTTATTCTATGTTTGTTTGTTTGTTTGTTTGTTGTTGTTTACCTTGGTCAGCCCCCTCAGCTCCAGGATGTTATGTTTATTCTATGTTTGTTTGTTTGTTTGTTTGTTTGTTTGTTGTTGTTTACCTTGGTCAGCCCCCTCAGCTCCAGGATGTTATGTTTATTCTATGTTTGTTTGTTTGTTTGTTTGTTGTTGTTTACCTTGGTCAGCCCCCTCAGCTCCAGGATGTTATGTTTATTCTATGTTTGTTTGTTTGTTTGTTTGTTTGTTTGTTGTTGTTTACCTTGGTCAGCCCCCTCAGCTCCAGGATGTTACGTTTACTCTATGTTTGTTTGTTTGTTTGTTTGTTGTTGTTTACCTTGGTCAGCCCCCTCAGCTCCAGGATGTTATGTTTATTCTATGTTTGTTTGTTTGTTTGTTTGTTTGTTTGTTGTTGTTTACCTTGGTCAGCCCCCTCAGCTCCAGGATGTTATGTTTATTCTATGTTTGTTTGTTTGTTTGTTTGTTGTTGTTTACCTTGGTCAGCCCCCTCAGCTCCAGGATGTTATGTTTATTCTATGTTTGTTTGTTTGTTTGTTTGTTTGTTTGTTGTTGTTTACCTTGGTCAGCCCCCTCAGCTCCAGGATGTTATGTTTATTCTATGTTTGTTTGTTTGTTTGTTTGTTGTTGTTTACCTTGGTCAGCCCCCTCAGCTCCAGGATGTTATGTTTATTCTATGTTTGTTTGTTTGTTTGTTTGTTTGTTTGTTGTTGTTTACCTTGGTCAGCCCCCTCAGCTCCAGGATGTTATGTTTATTCTATGTTTGTTTGTTTGTTTGTTTGTTGTTGTTTACCTTGGTCAGCCCCCTCAGCTCCAGGATGTTATGTTTATTCTATGTTTGTTTGTTTGTTTGTTTGTTTGTTTGTTGTTGTTTACCTTGGTCAGCCCCCTCAGCTCCAGGATGTTATGTTTGTTTGTTTGTTTGTTTGTTTGTTTGTTTGTTGTTGTTTACCTTGGTCAGCCCCCTCAGCTCCAGGATGTTGTGTTTGTTTGTTTGTTTGTTTGTTGTTGTTTACCTTGGTCAGCCCCCTCAGCTCCAGGATGTTATGTTTATTCTACGTTTGTTTGTTTGTTTGTTTGTTTGTTGTTGTTTACCTTGGTCAGCCCCCTCAGCTCCAGGATGTTACGTTTATTCTACGTTTGTTTGTTTGTTTGTTTGTTGTTGTTTACCTTGGTCAGCCCCCTCAGCTCCAGGATGTTATGTTTATTCTACGTTTGTTTGTTTGTTTGTTTGTTTGTTGTTGTTTACCTTGGTCAGCCCCCTCAGCTCCAGGATGTTACGTTTATTCTACGTTTGTTTGTTTGTTTGTTTGTTTGTTTGTTGTTGTTTACCTTGGTCAGCCCCCTCAGCTCCAGGATGTCTCCTCTCCCGAGTCCGTGGACGATCCTCTGTCTCTCCCGGGCCACGTCCTCGTCCTCGTCCCCCAACGACGGTTTAGGTTTGGTGGGTTTGGTGACGGACCTGCGGATCAGGACCAGGACCAGGATCAGGATCAGAACCAGAACCAGGATCAGGATCAGAACCAGAACCAGGACCAGGATCAGGATCAGGACCAGGATCAGGACCAGGACCAGGACCAGGACCAGGATCAGAACCAGGACCAGGACCAGGACCAGGATCAGAACCAGGACCAGGACCAGGATCAGAACCAGGACCAGGACCAGGACCAGGATCAGAACCAGGACCAGGATCAGAACCAGGACCAGGACCAGGTCCAGGACCAGGATCAGAACCAGGACCAGGATCAGAACCAGGACCAGGACCAGGTCCAGGACCAGGACCAGGATCAGGACCAGGATCAGGACCAGAACCAGGATCAGAACCAGGATCAGGACCAGGGTCAGGATCAGGGTCAGGTGACTCTCAGGTCATGTGACCTTCAGTCCGGGTTCCGGGCTGAACCGGTAGATCAGGGGTGTCCAACCCGCAGCACGTGAGCCTCATGCGGCTCTTGAGACTTTATCTGATGGTGCAGTGAAAGACACGTAGGAAGTGGAGGAAACATCTGCCGTGACTGGAATCAAACCCGCGTCGCTGTTCAGGGGAAGGTTTACATGAGTTACTGCTCAAGCATTGAGCTATACGGACGCTAGCGCTCGTGTTTGTGACGGAAATAACTTGGAGGGAAAAAGTCATCACGACAGGCCGTGGTATAAGCTCATTATATCACAGTTAACGACCAATCAGATCATTATAGCACAGTTAACAACCAATCAGATCATTATACCACAGTTAACAACCAATCAGATCATTATACCACAGTTAACAACCAATCAGATCATTATACCACAGTTAACAACCAATCAGATCATTATACCACAGTTAACAACCAATCAGATCATTATACCACAGTTAACAACCAATCAGATCATTATACCACAGTTAACAACCAATCAGATTGCAAGATCTAATGGTATGTTTATCTCAGAGAGAGCTAGGTGTAGGGACGGGAATTGATAAGATTTTTTCGATTCCGATTCCATTTTCGATTCTGCTTAACGATTCGATTCTTTATCGATTCTCATTTGGAAAAAAAGGAGAAGAAACAATTTTAGTATCAACTTTGTTTTATAAAAACAAAGTTGATACTAAAATTGTTTCTTTGTTTCAATTTCTTTGTTTCTCTGATCTTTTTTGTTCAAAGATATAAAACTTTTATATCTTTGAACAAAATAATATAAGTGAGGTCTTAAGACGCCCCCATTGGCTCCTCCATGGTTACAGGGGGTCCCACAAAATTATTTGTAATATACAGTAAAATATGTATTTAATATAAAATAATGATAAAATCAATATTCTTCTGTAGAAATTAACTAAAAACAACTAATTATTTTGTAGCAATTACACAAGAATGTCCAGTAACATGTTCAACACCACAAACTTAGTCCCTGCTGGTAACATGCATCTATTCTGGCTGATACTCTTCCCTGCTGATGAAAGGAGAAGCTAGTGGTAGAAGCTAGCGGTAGATGCTAGTGGTAGATGCTAGTGGTAGAAGCTAGCGGTAGATGCTAGCGGTAGCTGCTCTTTAACTTCTCCATAGATGAGCTGATGAGCTGCAGCTGTCAGGAGCTCCGCTGTCCGCCGGAGCGCCGGCACGTCCACGTGTCCGAGCGCGCAGCTCTGCTAAAGCATGATTTATGGTTCCGCGTTAAATCGACGCAGAGCCCTCGGCGTAGGGCAGGGATATTCAATTGGGGGGTGTTTGTTGAAAAAAAAAAAAAATATATATATATTTTTTTAATAATATTTTTATAACTGGCTACTATGGACTAAAATGCTTGTGCTCAATGCTTAATATAATATTCAAATAAGGAAATCTTGGTGGAAAGTGGTGCTTTGTCATTATGGCGTGTTTTATTAAAAGTAGGTCAATATCAACTTCATTAAGTTTGCACAATGCATGGTTTCAAATGAACTTGCATTCAAAATAATATTTCTTTATCTGAATATTATATTTAACATTCACAATTACTAAATCTGGAGACAATTAATACATCATTCATATGTAAACTAGATATATTCAAATGTATAATACAAATGTATTATATTTACATAAGTCTTCGTCTTTGAGTGCAAAATACATTTTGAAAACCCCCACATTTTCAAATTGTGCAGCCCTCTCCATACAGTCCTTTTGCAGATGTGGCCCCCGGCCGAATCTAGTTGAATACCCCTGGCGTAGGGTATGCCGTACGGTGCGTGTAGCCGCGTGCGTGTAGCCGCGTACCCTACGCCGTAGGATCTGCGTTGGTGTAACGCGGAACCATAAATCATTCTTACCACACGCCGGCTGACTCCGCGCTCCCAGCGCATCAGCCGGCCGAGTCTTAACAGTTTCCCCCCTTAGTTGAAATGTCCACATTGCAAGTATTGTCGTCCTGTTGTCGTCCTTTTTGGTAAAATGTTACCAAACTTTCGAGCGTTTATGCCGCTTTGTCCCCGTGTTTTCCTGCTGGGCGTGAATGCGCACGTTGCTCAACGTGCTTGGTGACGTCATTCACGTCCACTGGAATCGATAAGGGAATCGTTGGGAAAAAGGCAAACCATTCCAAGGAATTGAAACACTGGGAACCGGTTCTCAACAAGACCCGGTTCTCAACAAGACCCGGTTCTGGTACCCATCCCTGGCTGGGAGTGAGGGATTATGGGTAGTTGATGTTTGCAGTAACACAGGAACCAATCGTGGCTCTGATTGGTTGGACACCCCTGGGTAAATAAATGGTAGTAGACGGTAATAGACTAGTAATCTCTAGTAATCCCTAGTAAACACTAGTAAACTGTAGTAAATTCTAGTAATCTGTAGTAAATTCTAGTAATCCCTAGTAAATACTAGTAGTAATCTGCAGTATAATCTGTAGTACTCTGGTACTCACCTGGGCCGGATGCAGAACCGGTACTGGATCAGGACGGTGATGTAGTAATCTCTAGTAATCTGTAGTACTCTCTAGTATAGTTGTAGTACTCTGTAGTACTCTGTAGTACTCTAGTATATTCTGTAGTACTCTGTAGTATAATCTGCAGTATAATCTGTAGTACTCAGTACTGACCTGGGCCGGATGCAGAACCGGTACTGGATCAGGACGGTGATGATGAAGAAGACGATTCCTTCCAGAGCCATGAAGAACAAGTTCTTCCCCACCATGTCCCAGTGGAGCGGGGACCGGAACCGGCTCTCCCCTGGAACCAGAACCAGAACCATCAGAACCAGACCCGTTAGAACCAGAACCAGAACCAGACCCGTTAGAACCAGAACCATCAGAACCAGAACCAGAACCATCAGAACCAGAACCATCAGAATCAGAACCAGAACCATCAGAACCAGAACCAGAACCATCAGAACCAGAACCATCAGAATCAGAACCAGAACCATCAGAACCAGAACCAGAACCATCAGAATCAGAACCAGAACCATCAGAACCAGAACCAGAACCATCAGAATCAGAACCAGAACCATCAGAACCAGAACCATCAGAACCAGAACCATCAGAACCAGAACCAGAACCATGTCCCAGTGGAGCGGGGACCGGAACCAGCTCTCCCCTGGAACCAGAACCAGAACCAGAACCATCAGAACCAGAACCACAACCAGACCCGTTAGAACCAGAACCATCAGAACCAGAACCAGAACCAGACCCGTTAGAACCAGAACCATCAGAACCAGAACCGGTCTAAACTTCCCCTGTTCCCTTTCATTTTAAGGCCCAAAATGAACCTCTGTCTTTTCTGCATCTGGAGAAAATTCTGGCACATCCAAACGTCCAAAATGTAATAACTTTGTCATTTCATTTTGTAATAAACTACCCCAATGCATTTTGTAATACATTTTGCCGCATTATGTAATAAGTTATTACATTTTGAACAGATTATTACAAAATGCACTTGTAACTTTTTTATTCTCTATAAAATGTAATAACATGGTGCATTAGGTAATAACAATTATAAAGCATAGTTTATTTGTTTGTTATTGGCCGATATAATTCCAAACTTCAAATAGGCAACTAAAGTTATATTTGGAGTTTTATACATAGATTTATTGGATACAAAGCTCTGAGGGAAATTGCATAAAAAACAGTAAAAGTCACTTTTGTATAAATTCATTGTTAAACAAACAACAATAATAGTTATTATTACATAATGCACCATGTTATTACATTTCCTAGAAAATAAAAAAGTTGCAGGTGCATTTTATAATAATCTTCTCAAAATGCAATAATTTATTACATAATGCGGCAAACTTTATTACAAAACGGGGCAGTTTATTACAAAGTGAAATGAAAAAGTTATTACATTTTGGATGTTTATTACAAAATGCGGCTCAACATTCCCACACATCTGTCCAGCTGAAAAAGACCAATCAGAGACTCTGTTTTCTCAGGAATCTCCAACAGTCTCCCCTCCGCTGCCCCCTGCTGGACGACTTCTACCGTGCGTCCTCCACCGAGTCCATCCTGACCTGCTGCTGCACAGTGTGTGTTAGTGTGTGTTCCGGTGTGTTAGTGTGTGTTCCGGTGTGTTAGTGTGTGTTCCGGTGTGTTAGTGTGTGTTCCGGTGTGTTAGTGTGTGTTCCGGTGTGTTAGTGTGTGTTCCGGTGTGTTAGGGTTTGTCTCTAGTGTGTTAGGGTTTGTCTCTAGTGTGTTAGGGGTTGTCTCTAGTGTGTTAGGGGTTGTCTCTAGTGTGTTAGGGTTTGTCTCTAGTGTGTTAGGGGTTGTCTCTAGTGTGTTAGGGTTTGTCTCTAGTGTGTTAGGGTTTGTCTAGTGTGTTAGGGTTTGTCTAGTGTGTTAGGGTTTGTCTCTAGTGTGTTAGGGGTTGTCTCTAGTGTGTTAGGGTTTGTCTCTAGTGTGTTAGGGTTTGTCTCTAGTGTGTTAGGGTTTGTCTCTAGTGTGTTAGTGTGTGTTCCGGTGTGTTAGGGTTTGTTTCTAGTGTGTTAGGGTTTGTCTCTAGTGTGTTAGGGTTTGTCTAGTGTGTTAGGGTTTGTCTAGTGTGTTAGGGTTTGTCTCTAGTGTGTTAGGGTTTGTCTCTAGTGTGTTAGGGTTTGTCTCTAGTGTGTTAGGGTTTGTCTAGTGTGTTAGGGTTTGTCTCTAGTGTGTTAGGGTTTGTCTCTAGTGTGTTAGGGTTTGTCTCTAGTGTGTTAGGGTTTGTCTCTAGTGTGTTAGGGTTTGTCTCTAGTGTGTTAGGGTTTGTCTCTAGTGTGTTAGGGTTTGTCTCTAGTGTGTTAGGGTTTGTCTCTAGTGTGTTAGGGTTTGTCTCTAGTGTGTTAGGGTTTGTCTCTAGTGTGTTAGGGTTTGTTTCTAGTGTGTTAGGGTTTGTCTCTAGTGTGTTAGGGTTTGTCTCTAGTGTGTTAGGGTTTGTCTCTAGTGTGTTAGGGTTTGTTTCTAGTGTGTTAGGGTTTGTCTCTAGTGTGTTAGGGTTTGTCTCTAGTGTGTTAGGGTTTGTCTGTAGTGTGTTAGGGTTTGTCTGTAGTGTGTTAGGGTTTGTCTAGTGTGTTAGGGTTTGTCTCTAGTGTGTTAGGGTTTGTCTCTAGTGTGTTAGGGTTTGTCTGTAGTGTGTTAGGGTTTGTCTCCGGTGTGTTAGGATTTGTCTCTAGTGTGTTAGGGTTTGTCTCTAGTGTGTTAGGGTTTGTTTCTAGTGTGTTAGGGTTTGTCTCTAGTGTGTTAGTGTGTGTTCCGGTGTGTTAGGGTTTGTCTAGTGTGTTAGGGTTTGTCTCTAGTGTGTAAGGGTTTGTCTCTAGTGTGTTAGGGTTTGTCTCTAGTGTGTAGGGTTTGTCTCTAGTGTGTTAGTGTGTGTTCCGGTGTGTTAGGGTTTGTCTAGTGTGTTAGGGTTTGTCTCTAGTGTGTTAGGGTTTGTCTCTAGTGTGTTAGGGTTTGTCTCTAGTGTGTTAGGGTTTGTCTCTAGTGTGTTAGGGTTTGTCTCTAGTGTGTAGGGTTTGTCTCTAGTGTGTTAGTGTGTGTTCCGGTGTGTTAGGGTTTGTCTAGTGTGTTAGGGTTTGTCTCCGGTGTGTTAGGGTTTGTCTCTAGTGTGTTAGGGTTTGTCTCTAGTGTGTTAGGGTTTGTCTCCGGTGTGTTAGGGTTTGTCTCGGGTGTTTAAGGGTTTGTCTCTAGTGTGTTAGGGTTTGTCTCTAGTGTGTTAGGGTTTGTCTCTAGTGTGTAAGGGTTTGTCTCTAGTGTGTTAGGGTTTGTCTCTAGTGTGTAGGGTTTGTCTCTAGTGTGTTAGGGTTTGTCTCTAGTGTGTTAGGGTTTGTCTAGTGTGTTAGGGTTTGTCTAGTGTGTTAGGGTTTGTTTCTAGTGTGTTAGGGTTTGTCTCTAGTGTGTTAGGGTTTGTCTCTAGTGTGTTAGGGTTTGTCTCTAGTGTTAGGGTTTGTCTCTAGTGTGTTAGGGTTTGTCTCTAGTGTGTTAGGGTTTGTCTCTAGTGTGTTAGGGTTTGTCTCTAGTGTGTTAGGGTTTGTCTCTAGTGTGTTAGGGTTTGTCTAGTGTGTTAGGGTTTGTCTCTAGTGTGTTAGGGTTTGTCTCTAGTGTGTTAGGGTTTGTCTCTAGTGTGTTAGGGTTTGTCTCTAGTGTGTTAGGGTTTGTCTAGTGTGTTAGGGTTTGTCTAGTGTGTTAGGGTTTGTCTAGTGTGTTAGGGTTTGTCTAGTGTGTTAGGGTTTGTTTCTAGTGTGTTAGGGTTTGTCTCTAGTGTGTTAGGGTTTGTCTCTAGTGTGTTAGGGTTTGTCTAGTGTGTTAGGGTTTGTCTCTAGTGTGTTAGGGTTTGTCTCTAGTGTGTTAGGGTTTGTCTCTAGTGTGTTAGGGTTTGTCTCTAGTGTGTTAGGGTTTGTCTAGTGTGTTAGGGTTTGTCTAGTGTGTTAGGGTTTGTCTAGTGTGTTAGGGTTTGTTTCTAGTGTGTTAGGGTTTGTCTCTAGTGTGTTAGGGTTTGTCTCTAGTGTGTTAGGGTTTGTCTCTAGTGTGTTAGGGTTTGTCTAGTGTGTTAGGGTTTGTTTCTAGTGTGTTAAGGTTTGTCTCTAGTGTGTTAGGGTTTGTTTCTAGTGTGTTAGGGTTTGTCTCTAGTGTGTTAGGGTTTGTCTAGTGTGTTAGGGTTTGTCTCTAGTGTGTTAGGGTTTGTCTCTAGTGTGTTAGGGTTTGTCTTTAGTGTGTTAGGGTTTGTCTCTAGTGTGTTAGGGTTTGTCTCTAGTGTGTTAGGGTTTGTCTCTAGTGTGTTAGGGTTTGTCTCTAGTGTGTTAGGGTTTGTCTCTAGTGTGTTAGGGTTTGTCTCTAGTGTGTTAGGGTTCGTCTCTAGTGTGTTAGGGTTTGTTTCTAGTGTGTTAGGGTTTGTCTCTAGTGTGTTAGGGTTTGTCTCTAGTGTGTTAGGGTTTGTCTCTAGTGTGTTAGGGTTTGTCTCTAGTGTGTTAGTGTCTCTAGTGTGTTAGGGTTTGTCTCTAGTGTTAGGGTTTATCTCTAGTGTGTTAGGGTTTGTCTCTAGTGTGTTAGGGTTTGTCTCTAGTGTGTTAGGGTTTGTCTCTAGTGTGTTAGGGTTTGTCTCTAGTGTGTTAGGGTTTGTCTCTAGTGTGTTAGGTTTGTCTCTAGTGTGTTAGGGTTTGTCTCTAGTGTGTTAGGGTTTGTCTCTAGTGTGTTAGGGTTTGTCTCTAGTGTGTTAGGGTTTGTCTCTAGTGTGTTAGGGTTTGTCTCTAGTGTGTTAGGGTTTGTCTCTAGTGTGTTAGGGTTTGTCTCTAGTGTTAGGGTTTGTCTCTAGTGTGTTAGGGTTTGTCTCTAGTGTGTTAGGGTTTGTCTCTAGTGTGTTAGGGTTTGTCTCTAGTGTGTTAGGGTTTGTCTCTAGTGTGTTAGGGTTTGTCTCTAGTGTTAGGGTTTGTCTCTAGTGTGTTAGGGTTTGTCTCTAGTGTGTTAGGGTTTGTCTCTAGTGTGTTAGGGTTTGTCTCTAGTGTGTTAGGGTTTGTCTCTAGTGTTAGGGTTTGTCTCTAGTGTGTTAGGGTTTGTCTCTAGTGTGTTAGGGGTTGTCTCTAGTGTTAGGGTTTGTCTAGTGTGTTAGGGTTTGTTTCTAGTGTGTTAGGGTTTGTCTCTAGTGCGTTAGGGTTTGTCTCTAGTGTGTTAGGGTTTGTCTCTAGTGTGTTAGGGTTTGTCTCTAGTGTGTTAGGGTTTGTCTCTAGTGTGTTAGGGTTTGTCTCTAGTGTGTTAGGGTTTGTCTCTAGTGTGTTAGGGTTTGTCTCTAGTGTGTTAGTGTTTGTCTCTAGTGTGTTAGGGTTTGTCTCTAGTGTGTTAGGGTTTGTCTCTAGTCTGTTAGGGTTTGTCTCTAGTGTGTTAGGGTTTGTCTCTAGTGTGTTAGTGTGTGTTCCGGTGTGTTAGGGTTTGTCTCTAGTGTGTTAGGGTTTGTCTCTAGTGTGTTAGGGTTTGTCTCTAGTGTGTTAGGGTTTGTCTCTAGTGTGTTAGGGTTTGTTTCTAGTGTGTTAGGGTTTGTCTCTAGTGTGTTAGGGTTTGTCTCTAGTGTGTTAGGGTTTGTCTCTAGTGTGTTAGGGTTTGTCTCTAGTGTGTTAGGGTTTGTCTCTAGTGTGTTAGGGTTTGTCTCTGGTGTGTTAGGGTTTGTCTCTAGTGTGTTAGGGTTTGTCTCTGGTGTGTTAGGGTTTGTCTCTGGTGTGTTAGGGTTTGTCTCTAGTGTGTTAGGGTTTGTCTCTAGTGTGTTAGGGTTTGTCTCTAGTGTGTTAGGGTTTGTCTCTAGTGTGTTAGGGTTTGTCTCTAGTGTGTTAGGGTTTGTCTCTAGTGTGTTAGGGTTTGTCTCTAGTGTGTTAGGGTTTGTCTCTAGTGTGTTAGGGTTTGTCTCTAGTGTGTTAGGGTTTGTCTCTAGTGTTTTAGGGTTTGTCTCTGGTGTTTCTAGGGTTTGTCTCTAGTGTGTTAGGGTTTGTCTAGTGTGTTAGGGTTTGTCTCTAGTGTGTTAGGGTTTGTCTCTAGTGTGTTAGGGTTTGTCTCTAGTGTGTTAGGGTTTGTCTCTAGTGTGTTAGGGTTTGTCTCTAGTGTGTTAGGGTTTGTCTCTAGTGTGTTAGGGTTTGTCTAGTGTTTTAGGGTTTGTCTCTAGTGTGTTAGGGTTTGTCTCTAGTGTGTTAGGGTTTGTCTCTAGTGTGTTAGGGTTTGTCTCTAGTGTGTTAGGGTTTGTCTCTAGTGTGTTAGGGTTTGTCTCTAGTGTGTTAGGGTTTGTCTCTAGTGTGTTAGGGTTTGTCTCTAGTGTGTTAGGGTTTGTTTCTAGTGTGTTAGGGTTCGTCTCTAGTGTGTTAGGGTTTGTTTCTAGTGTGTTAGTGTGTGTTCCGGTGTGTTAGTGTGTGTTCCGGTGTGTTAGGGTTTGTTTCTAGTGTGTTAGGGTTTGTCTCTAGTGTGTTAGGGTTTGTCTCTAGTGTGTTAGGGTTTGTCTCTAGTGTGTTAGGGTTTGTCTCTAGTGTGTTAGGGTTTGTCTCTAGTGTGTTAGGGTTTGTCTCTAGTGTGTTAGGGTTTGTCTAGTGTGTTAGGGTTTGTTTCTAGTGTGTTAGGGTTTGTCTCTAGTGTGTTAGGGTTTGTCTCTAGTGTGTTAGGGTTTGTCTCTAGTGTGTTAGGGTTTGTCTCTAGTGTGTTAGGGTTTGTCTCTAGTGTGTTAGGGTTTGTCTAGTGCGTTAGGGTTTGTCTCTAGTGCGTTAGGGTTTGTCTCTAGTGTGTTAGGGTTTGTCTCTAGTGTGTTAGGGTTTGTCTCTAGTGTGTTAGGGTTTGTCTAGTGTGTTAGGGTTTGTCTCTAGTGTGTTAGGGTTTGTCTCTAGTGTGTTAGGGTTTGTCTCTAGTGTGTTAGGGTTTGTCTCTAGTGTGTTAGGGTTTGTCTAGTGTGTTAGGGTTTGTCTCTGGTGTTTCTAGGGTTTGTCTCTAGTGTGTTAGGGTTTGTCTCTAGTGTGTTAGGGTTTGTCTAGTGTGTTAGGGTTTGTCTCTAGTGTTAGGGTTTGTCTCTAGTGTGTTAGGGTTTGTCTCTAGTGTGTTAGGGTTTGTCTCTAGTGTGTTAGGGTTTGTCTAGTGTGTTAGGGTTTGTCTCTAGTGTTAGGGTTTGTTTCTAGTGTGTTAGGGTTTGTCTCTAGTGTGTTAGGGTTTGTCTCTAGTGTGTTAGGGTTTGTCTCTAGTGTGTTAGGGTTTGTCTAGTGTGTTAGGGTTTGTCTCTAGTGTGTTAGGGTTTGTCTCTAGTGTGTTAGGGTTTGTCTCTAGTGTGTTAGGGTTTGTCTCTAGTGTGTTAGGGTTTGTCTCTAGTGTGTTAGGGTTTGTCTCTAGTGTGTTAGGGTTTGTCTAGTGTGTTGGGGTTTGTCTCTAGTGTGTTAGGGTTTGTCTCTAGTGTTTCTAGGGTTTGTTTCTAGTGTGTTAGGGTTTGTCTAGTGTGTTAGGGTTTGTCTCTAGTGTGTTAGGGTTTGTCTCTAGTGTGTTAGGGTTTGTCTCTAGTGTGTTAGGGTTTGTCTAGTGTGTTAGGGTTTGTCTCTAGTGTTAGGGTTTGTCTCTAGTGTGTTAGGGTTTGTCTCTAGTGTGTTAGGGTTTGTCTCTAGTGTGTTAGGGTTTGTCTCTAGTGTGTTAGGGTTTGTCTCTAGTGTGTTAGGGTTTGTCTCTAGTGTTTTAGGGTTTGTCTCTAGTGTGTTAGGGTTTGTCTCTAGTGTGTTAGGGTTTGTCTCTAGTGTGTTAGGGTTTGTCTCTAGTGTGTTAGGGTTTGTCTCTAGTGTTTCTAGGGTTTGTTTCTAGTGTGTTAGGGTTTGTCTAGTGTGTTAGGGTTTGTCTCTAGTGTGTTAGGGTTTGTCTCTAGTGTGTTAGGGTTTGTCTCTAGTGTGTTAGGGTTTGTCTAGTGTGTTAGGGTTTGTCTCTAGTGTTAGGGTTTGTCTCTAGTGTGTTAGGGTTTGTCTCTAGTGTGTTAGGGTTTGTCTCTAGTGTGTTAGGGTTTGTCTCTAGTGTGTTAGGGTTTGTCTCTAGTGTGTTAGGGTTTGTCTCTAGTGTTTTAGGGTTTGTCTCTAGTGTGTTAGGGTTTGTCTCTAGTGTGTTAGGGTTTGTCTCTAGTGTGTTAGGGTTTGTCTCTAGTGTGTTAGGGTTTGTCTCTAGTGTGTTAGGGTTTGTCTCTGGTGTGTTAGGGTTTGTCTCTAGTGTGTTAGGGTTTGTCTAGTGTGTTAGGGTTTGTCTCTAGTGTGTTAGGGTTTGTCTCTGGTGTGTTAGGGTTTGTCTAGTGTGTTAGGGTTTGTCTCTAGTGTTAGGGTTTGTCTAGTGTGTTAGGGTTTGTCTAGTGTGTTAGGGTTTGTCTCTAGTGTTAGGGTTTGTCTCTAGTGTGTTAGGGTTTGTCTCTGGTGTGTTAGGGTTTGTCTCTAGTGTGTTAGGGTTTGTCTCTAGTGTGTTAGGGTTTGTCTCTAGTGTGTTAGGGTTTGTCTCTGGTGTGTTAGGGTTTGTCTCTAGTGTGTTAGGGTTTGTCTCTAGTGTGTTAGGGTTTGTCTCTAGTGTGTTAGGGTTTGTCTCTAGTGTGTTAGGGTTTGTCTAGTGTGTTAGGGTTTGTCTAGTGTGTTAGGGTTTGTCTCTAGTGTGTTAGGGTTTGTCTCTAGTGTGTTAGGGTTTGTCTCTAGTGTGTAAGGGTTTGTCTCTAGTGTTAGGGTTTGTCTCTAGTGTGTTAGGGTTTGTCTCTAGTGTGTTAGGGTTTGTCTAGTGTGTTAGGGTTTGTCTCTAGTGTTAGGGTTTGTCTCTAGTGTGTTAGGGTTTGTCTCTAGTGTGTTAGGGTTTGTCTCTAGTGTGTTAGGGTTTGTCTCTAGTGTGTTAGGGTTTGTCTCTAGTGTGTTAGGGTTTGTCTCTAGTGTGTTAGGGTTTGTCTCTGGTGTGTTAGGGTTTGTCTCTGGTGTGTTAGGGTTTGTCTCCGGTGTGTTAGGGTTTGTCTCTAGTGTGTTAGGGTTTGTCTCTAGTGTGTTAGGGTTTGTCTCTAGTGTGTAAGGGTTTGTCTCTAGTGTGTTAGGGTTTGTCTCTAGTGTGTTAGGGTTTGTCTCTAGTGTGTAAGGGTTTGTCTCTAGTGTGTTAGGGTTTGTCTCTAGTGTGTTAGGGTTTGTCTCTAGTGTGTTAGGGTTTGTCTCTAGTGTGTTAGGGTTTGTCTCTAGTGTGTTAGGGTTTGTCTCTAGTGTGTTAGGGTTTGTCTCTAGTGTGTTAGGGTTTGTCTCTAGTGTGTTAGGGTTTGTCTCTAGTGTGTTAGGGTTTGTCTCTAGTGTGTTAGGGTTTGTCTCTAGTGTGTTAGGGTTTGTCTCTAGTGTGTTAGGGTTTGTCTCTGGTGTGTTAGGGTTTGTCTCTGGTGTGTTAGGGTTTGTCTCTAGTGTGTTAGGGTTTGTCTCTAGTGTGTTAGGGTTTGTCTCTAGTGTGTTAGGGTTTGTCTCTAGTGTGTTAGGGTTTGTCTCTGGTGTTTCTAGGGTTTGTCTCTAGTGTGTTAGGGTTTGTCTCTAGTGTGTTAGGGTTTGTCTCTAGTGTTAGGGTTTGTCTCTAGTGTGTTAGGGTTTGTCTCTAGTGTGTTAGGGTTTGTCTCTAGTGTGTTAGGGTTTGTCTCTAGTGTGTTAGGGTTTGTCTCTAGTGTGTTAGGGTTTGTCTCTAGTGTGTTAGGGTTTGTCTCTAGTGTTAGGGTTTGTCTCTAGTGTGTTAGGGTTTGTCTCTAGTGTGTTAGGGTTTGTCTAGTGTGTTAGGGTTTGTCTCTAGTGTGTTAGGGTTTGTCTCTAGTGTGTTAGGGTTTGTCTAGTGTGTTAGGGTTTGTCTCTAGTGTGTTAGGGTTTGTCTCTAGTGTGTTAGTCTCTAGTGTGTTAGGGTTTGTCTCTAGTGTTAGGGTTTGTCTCTAGTGTGTTAGGGTTTGTCTCTAGTGTGTTAGGGTTTGTCTCTAGTGTGTTAGGGTTTGTCTCTAGTGTGTTAGGGTTTGTCTCTAGTGTGTTAGGGTTTGTCTCTAGTGTGTTAGGGTTTGTCTCTAGTGTGTTAGGGTTTGTCTCTAGTGTGTTAGGGTTTGTCTCTAGTGTGTTAGGGTTTGTCTCTAGTGTGTTAGGGTTTGTCTCTAGTGTGTTAGGGTTTGTCTCTAGTGTGTTAGGGTTTGTCTCTAGTGTGTTAGGGTTTGTCTCTAGTGTGTTAGGGTTTGTCTCTAGTGTGTTAGGGTTTGTCTCTAGTGTGTTAGGGTTTGTCTCTAGTGTTAGGGTTTGTCTCTAGTGTGTTAGGGTTTGTCTAGTGTGTTAGGGTTTTCTCTAGTGTGTTAGGGTTTGTCTCTAGTGTGTTAGGGTTTGTCTCTAGTGTGTTAGTCTCTAGTGTGTTAGGGTTTGTCTCTAGTGTTAGGGTTTGTCTCTAGTGTGTTAGGGTTTGTCTCTAGTGTGTTAGAGTTTGTCTCTAGTGTGTTAGGGTTTGTCTCTAGTGTGTTAGGGTTTGTCTCTAGTGTGTTAGGGTTTGTCTCTAGTGTGTTAGGGTTTGTCTCTAGTGTGTTAGGGTTTGTCTCTAGTGTGTTAGGGTTTGTCTCTAGTGTGTTAGGGTTTGTCTCTAGTGTGTTAGGGTTTGTCTCTAGTGTTAGGGTTTGTCTCTAGTGTGTTAGGGTTTGTCTCTAGTGTGTTAGGGTTTGTCTCTAGTGTGTTAGGGTTTGTCTCTAGTGTGTTAGGGTTTGTCTCTAGTGTGTTAGGGTTTGTCTCTAGTGTGTTAGGGTTTGTCTAGTGTGTTAAGGTTTGTCTAGTGTGTTAGGGTTTGTCTCTAGTGTGTTAGTCTCTAGTGTGTTAGGGTTTGTCTCTAGTGTTAGGGTTTGTCTCTAGTGTGTTAGGGTTTGTCTCTAGTGTGTTAGTCTCTAGAGTGTTAGGGTTTGTCTCTAGTGTTAGGGTTTGTCTCTAGTGTGTTAGGGTTTGTCTCTAGTGTGTTAGGGTTTGTCTCTAGTGTGTTAGGGTTTGTCTAGTGTGTTAGGGTTTGTCTAGTGTGTTAGGGTTTGTCTCTAGTGTGTTAGGGTTTGTCTCTAGTGTGTTAGGGTTTGTCTCTAGTGTGTTAGGGTTTGTCTCTAGTGTGTTAGGGTTTGTCTCTAGTGTGTTAGGGTTTGTCTCTAGTGTGTTAGGGTTTGTCTCTAGTGTGTTAGGGTTTGTCTCTAGTGTGTTAGGGTTTGTCTCTAGTGTGTTAGGGTTTGTCTCTAGTGTGTTAGGGTTTGTCTCTAGTGTGTTAGGGTTTGTCTCTAGTGTGTTAGGGTTTGTCTCTAGTGTGTTAGGGTTTGTCTCTAGTGTGTTAGGGTTTGTCTCTAGTGTGTTAGGGTTTGTCTCTAGTGTGTTAGGGTTTGTTTCTAGTGTGTTAGGGTTTGTCTCTAGTGTGTTAGGGTTTGTCTCTAGTGTGTTAGGGTTTGTCTCTAGTGTGTTAGGGTTTGTCTCTAGTGTGTTAGGGTTTGTCTCTAGTGTGTTAGGGTTTGTCTAGTGTGTTAGGGTTTGTCTAGTGTGTTAGGGTTTGTCTAGTGTGTTAGGGTTTGTCTCTAGTGTGTTAGGGTTTGTCTCTAGTGTGTTAGGGTTTGTCTCTAGTGTGTTAGGGTTTGTTTCTAGTGTGTTAGGGTTTGTCTCTAGTGTGTTAGGGTTTGTCTCTAGTGTGTTAGGGTTTGTCTCTAGTGTGTTAGGGTTTGTCTCTAGTGTGTTAGGGTTTGTCTCTAGTGTGTTAGGGTTTGTCTCTAGTGTGTTAGGGTTTGTCTCTAGTGTGTTAGGGTTTGTCTCTAGTGTGTTAGGGTTTGTCTCTAGTGTGTTAGGGTTTGTCTCTAGTGTGTTAGGGTTTGTCTCTAGTGTGTTAGGGTTTGTTTCTAGTGTGTTAGGGTTTGTCTCTAGTGTGTTAGGGTTTGTCTCTAGTGTGTTAGGGTTTGTCTCTAGTGTGTTAGGGTTTGTCTCTAGTGTGTTAGGGTTTGTCTCTAGTGTGTTAGGGTTTGTCTCTAGTGTTAGGGTTTGTCTCTAGTGTGTTAGGGTTTGGCTCTAGTGTGTTAGGGTTTGTCTAGTGTGTTAGGGTTTGTCTAGTGTGTTAGGGTTTGTCTAGTGTGTTAGGGTTTGTCTCTAGTGTGTTAGGGTTTGTCTCTAGTGTGTTAGGGTTTGTCTCTGGTGTGTTAGGGTTTGTTTCTAGTGTGTTAGGGTTTGTCTCTAGTGTGTTAGGGTTTGTCTCTAGTGTGTTAGGGTTTGTCTCTAGTGTGTTAGGGTTTGTTTCTAGTGTGTTAGGGTTTGTCTCTGGTGTGTTAGGGTTTGTCTAGTGTGTTAGGGTTTGTCTCTAGTGTGTTAGGGTTTGTCTCTAGTGTGTTAGGGTTTGTCTCTGGTGTGTTAGGGTTTGTCTAGTGTGTTAGGGTTTGTCTCTAGTGTGTTAGGGTTTGTCTCTGGTGTGTTAGGGTTTGTCTCTAGTGTGTTAGGGTTTGTCTCTGGTGTGTTAGGGTTTGTCTCTAGTGTGTTAGGGTTTGTCTCTAGTGTGTTAGGGTTTGTCTCTAGT
This sequence comes from Cololabis saira, assembly GCF_033807715.1. NCBI lineage: Eukaryota > Metazoa > Chordata > Actinopteri > Beloniformes > Belonidae > Cololabis > Cololabis saira. The sequence goes on from NC_084593.1 coordinate 819,639, forward strand.
GTGTTAGGGTTTGTCTCTAGTGTGTTAGGGTTTGTCTCTGGTGTGTTAGGGTTTGTCTCTAGTGTGTTAGGGTTTGTCTCTGGTGTGTTAGGGTTTGTCTCTAGTGTGTTAGGGTTTGTCTAGTGTGTTAGGGTTTGTCTCTAGTGTGTTAGGGTTTGTCTCTAGTGTGTTAGGGTTTGTCTCTAGTGTGTTAGGGTTTGTCTCTAGTGTGTTAGGGTTTGTCTCTAGTGTGTTAGGGTTTGTTTCTAGTGTGTTAGGGTTTGTTTCTAGTGTGTTAGGGTTTGTTTCTAGTGTTGCAGTTCAGCCAAAAACACAGTGTAGTTTATTTTACAACTAAGGGAGTGGAAAAATCCGAATAACAAAAACTGCCTCCTTAAATGTCAGGGAACAAGCAACGAACAGATAATCCACTATAATAGTCTGAAAACTCCAGGAAACAGTAACCACACTCTCTAAACACAACCAGGACCAACTCGTTGGCAGTCCCTCTATTTAACTCCTCAAAAACAAATGAGCTAACGAGCTGCAGCTGAGTCTCCAGAGCGCCGGAGCAGCTGAGTGTTCTCTGTCCTCTCTGTTCTCCTGGTCTCCATGTGCAGGGCTGCACATGAAGCCCGGCGGGCTGAAACGTGTTGTACTTTAACAAACTCCTCCTAGCAGGATCGTCTGTTCCACATAATACTCACTCAGGAGACACAGAAGACGTTAACCATGAAAAGTTATCAAAATCATGAGTTTTGGTGAAATGGCGTGGCCGTGGCGCCGCATCAAACTTCAACGTTAAACAGGAAGTGATGCTAGTAGCTGATTGGTCCATGTTTGATAGATCGTATTCTATGCTTTTGAATGGTTTGATATAAACACGTTCTTCATCATGTCAGTAGTACTATAGTAGTAGTATAGTAGTAGTATAGTAGTAGTACTATAGTACTATAGTAGTAGTAATATAGTACTATAGTAGTAGTACTATATTACTATAGTAGTAGTACTATAGTACTATAGTAATAGTACTATAGTACTATAGTAATAGTACTATAGTACTATAGTAGTAGTACTATAGTAGTATAGTAGTAGTACTATAGTATTATAGTAGTAGTACTATAGTACTATAGTAATAGTACTATAGTACTATAGTAGTAGTACTATAGTATTATAGTAGTAGTACTATAGTAGTATAGTAGTAGTACTATAGTACTAGTACTTACCAAAGCGCTCCAGGGCGTCGGACATGGCCTGGTTCTTCACCATGTCAGTAGTACTATAGTAGTAGTACTATAGTACTATAGTAGTAGTACTATAGTAGTAGTACTATAGTACTATAGTAGTAGTACTATAGTAGTAGTACTATAGTACTATAGTAGTAGTACTATAGTAGTAGTACTATAGTACTATAGTACTAGTACTTACCAAAGCGTTCCAGGGCGTCGGACATGGCCTGGTTCTTCACCATGTCAGTAGTACTATAGTAGTAGTACTATAGTAGTAGTACTATAGTAGTATAGTAGTAGTACTATAGTAGTAGTACTTACCAAAGCGCTCCAGGGCGTCGGCCATGGCCTGGTTCTTCACCATGTCAGTAGTACTATAGTAGTAGTACTATAGTAGTATAGTAGTAGTACTATAGTACTAGTACTATATTACTACTACTATAATACTAGTACTGTAGTACTAGTACTTACCAAAGCGTTCCAGGGCGTCGGACATGGCCTGGTTCTTCACCATGTCTATTAATCCTCGGCCCAGACAGAAGTGAGGGAAGATTAGCAGCACGTTCTTCAGAATATCGTTAATACCACCGATCTCCTGTAGACAGGAAGTGAGGGCTCAGAGGTCAGGGGGACAGGAAGTGAGGGCTCAGAGGTCAGGGGGACAGGAAGTGAGGGGTCAGAGGTCAGGGGGACAGGAAGTGAGGGGTCAGAGGTCAGGGGGACAGGAAGTGAGGGGTCAGAGGTCAGGGGGACAGGAAGTGAGGGGTCAGAGGTCAGGGGGACAGGAAGTGAGGGGTCAGAGGTCACGGGGCTGGGCTAGAGCCCCAAGGGTCAGGGCTAGAGGTCAGGGGCGTGCGTTTTTTCGTGCATTTTTTTGTGCGTTCTGCATGCGTTCGTGCGTTTTTGCGTGCGTTTTGCGTGCGTTCGTGCGTTGTGTGCGTTTTGCGTGCGTGCGTGCGTTTTGCGTGCGTTGTGTGCGTTTTTGCGTGCGTTTTGCGTGCGTTGTTGTGTGCGTTTTTGCGTGCGTTTGTGCGTTTTTTCGTGCGTTTTGCGTGCGTTTTGCGTGCGTGCGTGCGTTTTGCGTGCGTTCGTGCGTTGTGTGCGTTTTGCATGCGTGCGTTGTGTGCGTTTTTGCGTGCGTTTGTGCGTTTTGCGTGCGTTTGTGCATTGTTGTGTGCGTTTTTGCGTGCGTACGTGCGTTTTTTCCTGCGTTTTGCGTGCATTTGTGCGTTTTGAGTGCGTTTTTGCGTGCGTTTTTGCGTTTTGCGTGCGTTCGTGAGTTTTTACGCGCGCTTTTTCGTGCGTTTTTCGTCAGCGTAGTCACGTCCCCTTACTCTGGACCAGGTAGGGGGGGGTTAGAGTCTAGGGGGCGGGTCTACATTAAGGGGCGGGGTTACTCACGGTCCCCCCGAACAGCTCCATCACGAACGTTGAAATACTCGCGTTGATTAGAGGTAGAGGGGTTAGGGGTAAAGGGGTTACAGGTAAAGGGGGCGGGGCTACATTAGGGGGCGGGGTTAGGGTCTAGGGGGCGGGGCTACAGGTTCTACTCACGTTCCCCCCGAACAGCTCCATCACAAACGTGGATATACTCCCGTTGATTAGAGGGGGAGAGGTTAGGGGGCGGGGCTACAGTAGGGGCGGGGTTACATGTAAAGGGGGCGGGGTTAGAGTCTGGGGGCGTGGTTAGGGGCGGGGCTACTCACGTTCCCCCCGAACAGCTCCATCACAAACGTGGAAATACTCCCGTTGATCCCGATCAGGATGTTGACGCTGGTCAGAACCACGTAGGCCGTAGACGGGACGGAGAACAGGAAGGAGGCCGGGTACATGAGGGGGGTGATGGACCACCTGGAACAGAACCAGAACCAGTTAGAACCAGAACCAGGTACATGAGGGGGGTGATGGACCACCTGGAACAGAACCAGAACCAGTTAGAACCAGAACCAGAACCAGTTAGAACCAGTCTTACCCCTTTTCCACCAAGCTGGTTCCAGGGCTGGTGCTAGAGCCGGTTCGCGGTTGGTTCTAAGTAAGAACCGGTTGCTTTTCCACCAGCTGGTGCTGCAGCTGGTGCTGGTGCTGCTCAGCAGCTGCAGCTGCTGAGCAGCACCAGCACCAGCACCAGCTGCAGCTGCTGAGCAGCACCAGCTGTAGCCAGAGAGCCACGTCATCGCGTCACTGCAGACGTCTGTACGTCACCATGTCCCGGTAAAACTAGCACCAAATTCAGTCACCACGACAGAGATGGAGGACTGCACTGTGCTGCAAGTGCTGCTGCTGGCCAGGAGACAGGTCGTCTCCTCCACGGACCCCTGCTTCTGTTTTACAACAAAGATGGAGGACTGAGCTGTGCTGCAAGTGCTGCTGCTGCTTCTGTTTTACATCCATTATTAAATACATGGATGTAATTATAAAAGAGTCTGCTAACTTAACCACCGTCTTCAACGCTACGTTGTTTAAAAACCAGTTAGAACCGGTTCTGTCAGGACCGGGTCCACAGGAAGGAGACGGTAATAAACGGTAGGAGACGATAGTTGACCTGGTTAACAGTAGTGACCGCTAGCTGCTAGTTAATGCTAGTAAACTCTAGTTAATTCTAGTAAATCCTAGTAATCTAGAAAAGGGGGCGGCAGTAGCTCAGGTGGCAGAGCGGGTCGTCTAATGATTGGAAGGTCGGCGGTTCGAATCCCGCTCTGTCCCAGTTTGCTGTCGTAGTGTCCTTGGGCAAGACACCTTACCCACTTGCCCCGTGGGAATGTTGGTGGTGGTCGGAGGGGCAGCCACGCTTCCGTCAGTCTGCAGGGCAGCTGTGGCTACAAACGTAGCAGCCGTGGCTACAAACGTAGCAGCCGTGGCTACAAACGTAGCAGCCGTGGCTACAAACGTAGCAGCCGTGGCTACAAACGTAGCAGCCGTGGCTATAAACGTAGCAGCCGTGGCTATAAACGTAGCAGCCGTGGCTACAAACGTAGCAGCCGTGGCTACAAACGTAGCAGCCGTGGCTACAAACGTAGCAGCCGTGGCTATAAACGTAGCAGCCGTGGCTATAAACGTAGCAGCCGTGGCTACAAACGTAGCAGCCGTGGCTACAAACGTAGCAGCCGTGGCTACAAACGTAGCAGCCGTGGCTATAAACGTAGCAGCCGTGGCTACAAACGTAGCAGCCGTGGCTATAAACGTAGCAGCCGTGGCTACAAACGTAGCAGCCGTGGCTACAAACTTAGCAGCCGTGGCTATAAACGTAGCAGCCGTGGCTACAAACTTAGCAGCCGTGGCTACAAACGTAGCAGCCGTGGCTACAAAAGTAGCAGCCGTGGCTACAAACGTAGCAGCCGTGGCTACAAACGTAGCAGCCGTGGCTACAAACGTAGCAGCCGTGGCTACAAACGTAGCAGCCGTGGCTATAAACGTAGCAGCCGTGGCTACAAACGTAGCAGCCGTGGCTATAAACGTAGCAGCCGTGGCTACAAACGTAGCAGCCGTGGCTACAAACTTAGCAGCCGTGGCTATAAACGTAGCAGCCGTGGCTACAAACTTAGCAGCCGTGGCTACAAACGTAGCAGCCGTGGCTACAAACGTAGCAGCCGTGGCTATAAACGTCTGTAAAACTCTGTATAATCTCTAGTAAACTGTAGTAATCTCTACTGACCCGTAGAGCAGCAGCAGCAGCAGGTTGGTGGTAATCTCTAGTAAATCCTAGTAATCTGTAGTAATCTGTAGTAATCCCCAGTACTATAGTAATCTGTAGTACTATAGTACTATAGTACTAGTACTAACCCGTAGAGCAGCAGCAGCAGGTTGGTGGTAATCTGTAGTAATCTGTAGTAATCTGTAGTAATCCCAGTACTATAGTACTAGTACTAACCCGTAGAGCAGCAGCAGCAGTAATCTGTAGTAGTAATCTGTAGTAATCTGTAGTAATCTGTAGTAATCTGTAGTAGTAATCTGAGTACTACTGACCCGTAGAGCAGCAGCAGCAGCGCCAGCGCCGGCAGGTTGGTGGAGGAAACGTAGTAATCTGTAGTAATCCCTGGTAATCTGTAGTAATCTGAGTACTACTAACCCGTAGAGCAGCAGCAGCAGGTTGGTGGTAATCTGTAGCAGTAATCTGTAGTACTATAGTACTAGTACTAACCCGTAGAGCAGCAGCAGCAGGTTGGTAGTAATCTGTAGTAATCTGTAGTAATCTGTAGTAATCTGTAGTAGTAATCTGTAGTAGTAATCTGAGTACTAACCCGTAGAGCAGCAGCAGCAGCGCCAGCGCCGGCAGGTTGGTGGAGGAAACGTAGGCCTTTTGTTGGAAGCAGATGAAGATGAGGATGACGAGCGTCGCCGGGACAAAGTAGTTACACTGTAGACAAACACAATTAATTATTCAGAATTAAAGTAGTTACACTGCAGACAAATACACAATTAATTATTCACAATTAAAGTAGTTACACTGCAGAAAACACACAATTATTCATAATTAATTATTCAGAATTAAAGTAGTTGCACTGCAGACAAACACACAATTCATTATTCCGAGTGAAATAATTCTGAATGGAGGTTTCCATGGAAACACGTTTGATGGTCTTTCTCCAATTCCTCTCCAGGTCTGGGGGTTGGGAAGGTTCTGATTGGATAGGGGGGGGGACCGGAAGGTTCTGATTGGATAGGGGGGGGACCGGAAGGTTCTGATTGGATAGGGGGGGGACCGGAAGGTTCTGATTGGATAGGGGGGGACCGGAAGGTTCTGATTGGATAGGGGGGGGACCGGAAGGTTCTGATTGGATAGGGGGGGGACCGGAAGGTTCTGATTGGATAGGGGGGGGACCGGAAGGTTCTGATTGGATAGGGGGGGGGACCGGAAGGTTCTGATTGGATAGGGGGGGTTGGGAAGGTTCTGATTGGATAGGGGGGGACCGGAAGGTTCTGATTGGATAGGGGGGGGACCGGAAGGTTCTGATTGGATAGGGGGGGGACCGGAAGTTAAACTACCGGAAGAAAAACTAACTTAGCTACAACTTTGAAAAGATCACCATGTTGATGTTTCCTGTTTCCATCTGTTCTTTTAATTATTTCTATTTCTTAAATAAATGTCTCTGCTCTTGACCAGCGTTTACTGCTGCTGCATCTTTAACTTTGTTAGGAAAACCAGCCCAGTGGAATATAAGATCATGGAGACAGACGGAGAGGGAACGAGCAGAAAGAAAGACCGGGATTCATTTAAAGAGGAATGAGTGGATACATTTTTTTTATTATTTTAATTTTTTTTTTTTATTATTTTTTTTATTAATTTTTATTTTTTTTCTCCCTTTTTTTACATATTTACTTTTTTTCGTTTTTCCTTTTATTTATTGTTTTTACTTTATTTTATTGTATTAGTTTTATTTCATTTATCTTTATTTTTTAAATTGTTTGTATCAATTTCTTTAGTTTTTTTTTAATTTATTTTATTTTATTATTTTGTTTATTTTATTTTTATTTATTTTTAATTTTTCTGAATGAGTGTTTACATGATTGCGTAATTATTCTTTTCAGAATAAACCAGCCACTTACTTCGGAATTAAGTTTAATTCTGAATGGACATTTTCATTCAGAATCAGGTGTTTACATGGTCATTTACTAATTTTCATTTTAAATCGGATTTCATTTTAATTCTGAATTAAAGAGGAATTAAATTTCCCATGTGAACACACTCACCATGTCCCAGCAGAAGTTTCTCCCAGTACAGCAGCGGATGCTTGGTTAGGGTTAGTTAGGGGTTAGGGTTAGGTTTGGGGGGTTATAGGGGTTATGGAGGGCATTGGGGATATTAGGGGTATTAGAGGGTATTAAGGGGAGGTAATTACCATGTCCCAGCAGAAGTTTATCCCAGTACAGCAGCGGCTGCTTGGTTAAGGTTAGTAGGGTTAGTTAGGGGTTGTGGGGGGTTAGGGTGGTTATGGAGGTATTGGGGGTATTGGGGATATTGGGGGGTTATAGGGGTATTGAGGGGGGGTATTTACCATGTCCCAGCAGAAGTTGGCCCCCCAGTACAGCAGCGGCTGCTTGGTTGTGGTTAGTTAGGGGTTATGGGGGGTTAGGGTTAGGTTTGGGGGTATTGGGGGGTATTTGGGGTATTATGGGGGGGTATTTAGGGGGGGTATTTCTCACCATGTCCCAGCAGAAGTTGGCCCCCCAGTACAGCAGCGGCTGCTTGGTTGGTGTTAGTTAGGGGTTAGGGTTAGGTTTGGGGGTATTGGGTGGTTATGGAGGGTTATCGGGGTATTGGGGGGTTATGGAGGTATTGAGGGGGGGTATTTACCATGTCCCAGCAGAAGTTTATCCCAGTACAGCAGCGGCTGCTTGGTTATGGTTAGTAGGGTTAGTTAAGGGTTATGGAGGGTTATGGAGGTATTGGAGGTATTGGGGGATATTAGGGGTATTTGGGGGGGTGTAGGGGGTATTAAGGGGGGGTATTTCTCACCATGTCCCAGCAGAAGTTGGCCCCCCAGTACAGCAGCGGCTGCTTGGTTGTGGTTAGTTAGGGGTTGGTATGGGGTTGGGGTTAGGTTTGGGGGTATTGGGGGGTTATAGGGGTATTATGGGGGGGTATTTAGGGGGGTATTTCTCACCATGTCCCAGCAGAAGTTGGCCCCCCAGTACAGCAGCGGCTGCACTCCGCTGATGAAGTGCATGTGCTTGGCTTTGCTCCGTCTCTCCTGGATCAGGAAAACCACGAAGCTGGCGGGGACGAAGGACATGGCGAAGATCACGCAGATGGAGACGAGCACGTCCACCGAGGTCGTGACCCTAAAGAGAGGGGTCAAAGGTCAGGGTCAAAGGTCAGGGGAGAACAGATGGAGACGAGCACGTCCACGGAGGTCGTGACCCTGGAGAGAGGGGTCAAAGGTCAAGGTTAGAGGTCAGGGGGGAACAGATGGAGACGAGACCGTCTACCGAGGTGGTGACCCTGGGGACAGAGGTCAAAGGTCAGAGGTCAGGGTTAGGGGTCAGGGGTCACTCACAGGGCCACCTGCGACAGCTGCTCCTTGGTCAGGTTGAGTGGGTGATTGAAGGTCGGGGTTAGGGATGTTGGAGTTAGGGTTGGGGTTGGGGTTGGGGGTTGTAGGGTTGGTATTGGGGGTACAGGGTCAGGGTTAGGGGTCAGAGGTCAGGGGTCACTCACAGGGCCACCTGCGACAGCTGCTCCTTGGTCAGGTTGAGCGGGTGATTGACGGTCGGGGTTAGGGGTGTTAGTTAGGGTTGGGGTTGGGGGTTGTAGGGTTAGTATTGGGGGTACAGGTACAGGGTCAGGTTTAGGGGTCAGGGTTAGGGGTCAGAGGTCACTCACAGGGCCACCTGCGACAGCTGCTCCTTGGTCAGGTTGAGCGGGTGATTGACAGCGCTGATGCCGTACTGGTTGGGGTCCAGGCCCGGCGGCAGGTTGGCTCTCAGGATGCCGTTGCTCATCACGTTGGTGAACGACGACACGCTGTGCCAGCCCTTGTTGTTGAACCAGATCTGGGGAAACGGGTCAGAACCGGGTCAGAACCGGGTCAGAACCGGGTCAGAACCGGGTCAGAACCGGGTCAGAACCGGGTCAGAACCGGGTCAGAACCGGGTCAGAACCAGGTCAGAACCGGGTCAGAACCGGGTCAGAACCGGGTCAGAACCGGGTCAGAACCGGGTCAGAACCGGGTCAGAACCGGGTCAGAACCGGGTCAGAACCGGGTCAGAACCGGGTCAAAACCAGGTCAGAACCAGGTCAGAACCGGGTCAGAACCGGGTCAGAACCGGGTCAGAACCAGGTCAGAACCAGGTCAGAACCGGGTCAGAAACGGGTCAGAACCGGGTCAGAACCGGGTCAGAACCAGGTCAGAACCGGGTCAGAACCGGGTCAGAACCGGGTCAGAACCAGGTCAGAACCAGGTCAGAACCGGGTCAGAAACGGGTCAGAACCGGGTCAGAACCGGGTCAGAACCAGGTCAGAACCGGGTCAGAACCGGGTCAAAACCAGGTCAGAACCAGGTCAGGGGGAGGAGGAGGTCAGGACTAGAACTGGACCAGAACCCACCTGAACCCTGACCCCCACTCACCTTCACGTTGTTCTTGGTGTCCAGGCCGTTGATGAAGCGAGACAAGTTGTCCAGGAACCGGTCAGCGGCGTTTCCCTGAGGAGACAAACGGGAACTAAAAACAAGCAGGAACTAAAAACAAACGGGAACTAAAAACCAGCAGGAACTAAAAACAAACGGGAACTAAAAACAAACGAGAACTAAAAACAAACGGGAACTAAAAACAAACGGGAACTAAAAACAAACGGGAACTAAAGACAAACGGGAACTAAAAACCAGCAGGAACTAAAAACAAACGGGAACTAAAAACAAACGGGAACTAAAAACAAACGGGAACTAAAAACAAACGGGAACTAAAAACAAACGGGAACTAAAAACAAACGGGAACTAAAAACAAGCAGGAACTAAAAACAAGCAGGAACTAAAAACAAGCAGGAACTAAAAACAAACGGGAACTAAAAACAAACGGGAACTAAAGACAAACGGGAACTAAAAACCAGCAGGAACTAAAAACAAACGGGAACTAAAAACAAACGGGAACTAAAAACAAACGGGAACTAAAGACAAGCAGGAACTAAAAACGAGCAGGAACTAAAAACTAGCAGGAACTAAAAACAAGCAGGAACTAAAAACAAGCAGGAACTAAAAACAAGCAGGAACTAAAAACAAGCAGGAACTAAAAACAAACGGGAACTAAAAACAAACGGGAACTAAAGACAAGCAGGAACTAAAAACGAGCAGGAACTAAAAACAAGCAGGAACTAAAAACAAAGGGGAACTAAAAACAAACGGGAACTAAAAACAAACGGGAACTAAAAACAAACGGGAACTAAAAACTAGCAGGAACTAAAAACAAGCAGGAACTAAAAACAAACGGGAACTAAAAACAAACGGGAACTAAAAACAAACAGGAACTAAAAACTAGCAGGAACTAAAAACAAGCAGGAACTAAAAACTAGCAGGAACTAAAAAGAAGCAGGAACTAAAAACAAGCAGGAACTAAAAACAAGCAGGAACTAAAATCAAACGGGAACTAAAAACAAGCGGGAACTAAAAACAAACAGGAACTAAAAACCAGCAGGAACTAAAAACAAACGGGAACTAAAAACAAGCAGGAACTAAAAACAAACGGGAACTAAAAACCAGCATGAACTAAAAACAAACGGGAACTAAAAACAAGCAGGAACTAAAAACAAACGGGAACTAAAAACCAGCAGGAACTAAAAACAAACGGGAACTAAAAACAAACGGGAACTAAAAACAAGCAGGAACTAAAAACAAGCAGGAACTAAAAACAAACGGGAACTAAAAACAAATGGGAACTAAAGACAAGCAGGAACTAAAAACAAGCAGGAACTAAAAACAAACGGGAACTAAAAACAAACGGGAACTAAAAACAAACGGGAACTAAAAACAAACGGGAACTAAAAACAAACGGGAACTAAAAACTAGCAGGAACTAAAAACAAGCAGGAACTAAAAACAAACGGGAACTAAAAACAAACGGGAACTAAAAACAAACGGGAACTAAAAACAAACGGGAACTAAAAACTAGCAGGAACTAAAAACAAGCAGGAACTAAAAACAAACGGGAACTAAAAACTAGCAGGAACTAAAAACAAACGGGAACTAAAAACTAGCAGGAACTAAAAACTAGCAGGAACTAAAAACAAGCAGGAACTAAAAACAAACGGGAACTAAAAACAAACGGGAACTAAAAACAAACGGGAACTAAAAACTAGCAGGAACTAAAAACAAGCAGGAACTAAAAACAAACGGGAACTAAAAACTAGCAGGAACTAAAAACAAACGGGAACTAAAAACCAGCAGGAACTAAAAACAAACGGGAACTAAAAACTAGCAGGAACTAAAAAGAAGCAGGAACTAAAAACAAGCAGGAACTAAAAACAAGCAGGAACTAAAATCAAACGGGAACTAAAAACAAGCGGGAACTAAAAACAAACAGGAACTAAAAACCAGCAGGAACTAAAAACAAACGGGAACTAAAAACAAGCAGGAACTAAAAACAAACGGGAACTAAAAACCAGCAGGAACTAAAAACAAACGGGAACTAAAAACAAACGGGAACTAAAAACAAGCAGGAACTAAAAACTAGCAGGAACTAGTTTACTAGAGTTTACTACAGGTCATGTGAAGGTCATGTGACCTCCTGAAGGTCGTGTGAAGGTCATGTGGAGGTCGTGTGGAGGTCATGTGACCTCCTGGAGGTCATGTGAAGGTCGTGTGAAGGTCAGGTGACCTCCTGAAGGTCATGTGAAGGTCATGTGACCTCCTAAAGGTCATGTGACCTCCCCCTCACCTTCTGCAGCTCAAAGATCTTCCTGATTCTCTCGATGGCGTCGTCCACCTCGTTGGCCGGAGGGAGAACCTGAGAACTCCTGGCGCCCAATGAGAATCCTCCGTACCTGCAGAGAGAAACACCTGATGTACCGGGTACTGAGTACTACCCAGTACTACTGAGTACTACCGAGTACTACTGAGTACTACCCAGTATACCTGAGTACTACCGAGTACTACCGAGTACTACCGAGTACTGAGTACTACCGAGTACTACCCAGTATACCTGAGTACTACCGAGTACTACCGAGTACTACCGAGTACTACCGAGTACTGAGTACTACCGAGTACTACCCAGTATACCTGAGTACTACCGAGTACTACCGAGTACTACCGAGTACTACCGAGTACTGAGTACTACCGAGTACTGAGTACTACCGAGTACTACCCAGTATACCTGAGTACTACCGAGAATACCTGAGTACTACCCAGTATACCCGAGTACTACCGAGTACTACCGAGTACTACTGAGTACTGAGTACTACTGAGTACCGAGTACTACCGAGTACTGAGTACTACTGAGTACCGAGTACTACCGAGTACTACCGAGTACTACTGAGTACTGAGTACTACTGAGTACCGAGTACTACCGAGTAAACCTGAGTACTCGGTACTTGGTAGTACCGAGTACTCGGTACTTGGTAGTACCGAGTACTCGGTACTTGGTAGTACCGAGTACTCGGTACTTGGTAGTAGCGAGTACCGAGTACTCGTGAGTACCTGAAGGTTGGAACTCACCTGAACTCGTTCACCCAGACCTTGTTCTTCAGGCTGTAAGAGAGAAATGGTTAGTTTACTGTAGTAGTACTGTAGTAAACTGTAGTACACTGTAGTACACTGTAGTAGTACTGTAGTAGTACTGTAGTAGTAGTACTGTAGTAAACTCTAGTAAAATGTAGTATATGTAGAGTTTACTAGTGTATATACTAGTATATACTAGTATATACTAGTATATACTAGTATGCACTAGTATATACTAGTATATACTAGTATATACTAGTATGCACTAGTATATAGTGTTATTAGTTCTCACCTCTTCCCGATGATTTCTGCGTACGTCTTCACCAGGTAGTTTACTAGTATATACTACAGTGTACTAGTATGTACTAGAGTTATTAGTATATAGTAGTATACTAGTACATACTAGAACATACTAGTATATACTAGTATATACTAGTACATACTAGTATATACTAGTATGTACTAGTATATACTAGTATATACTAGTACATACTAGTACGTACTAGTATATACTAGTATATACTAGTACATACTAGTATATACTAGTATATACTAGTATATACTAGTATATACTAGTACATACTAGTATATACTAGTATGTACTAGTATATACTAGTATATACTAGTACATACTAGTATATACTAGTATGTACTAGTATATACTAGTATATACTAGTACATACTAGTACGTACTAGTATATACTAGTATATACTAGTACATACTAGTACGTACTAGTATATACTAGTGTTATTAGTTCTCACCTCTTCCCGATGATTTCTGCGTACGTCTTCACCAGGTAGTCCGAGATGTTTCTCCCCGTCAAGTTCTGCAGCGTATCGGAGGAACTGAGCTTCATCTGGAACACAAACCAGATCCAGGTCCAGATCAGGTCCAGATCCAGACCTGCAGGTCCAGATCCAGACCTGCAGGTCCAGATCCAGACCTGCAGGTCCTCTACAGACCACTAGGGTCCAGATCCAGACCTGCAGGTCCTCTACAGACCACTAGGGTCCAGATCCAGACCTGCAGGTCCTCTACAGACCACTAGGGTCCAGATCCAGACCTGCAGGTCCTCTACAGACCACTAGGGTCCAGATCCAGACCTGCAGGTCCTCTACAGACCACTAGGGTCCAGATCCAGACCTGCAGGTCCTCTACAGACCACTAGGGTCCAGATCCAGACCTGCAGGTCCTCTACAGACCACTAGGGTCCAGATCCAGACCTGCAGGTCCTCTACAGACCACTAGGGTCCAGATCCAGACCTGCAGGTCCTCTACAGACCACTAGGGTCCAGATCCAGACCTGCAGGTCCTCTACAGACCACTAGGGTCCAGGTAGAGAGCACTAGGGTCCAGATCCAGACCTGCAGGTCCAGATCCAGACCTGCAGGTCCTCTACAGACCACTAGGGTCCAGATCCAGACCTGCAGGTCCTCTACAGACCACTACGGTCCAGATCCAGACCGGGGGGGGGTCCAGATCAGGGGTTCTCACCTCGGGGGGGGGCGGGCCCCCGGCCCCCGCCGGACACTCCGGCAGCATCCTCTTCCGGCCGTTGCAGGTGCAGAAACAGGCGGGGGACGGGTTCTCCATGGTCCAGTTCCCGGAGCGGAACAGGGCGGCCACGTCCTCCGGGACGGGGGGGTGGAGCCAGTCCTCGTCCCCCATGGTGCAGGGGGCCTCCCTGGGGGGGGACAGGGGTCAGAACCAGGGGGGGGACAGGGGTCAGAACCAGGGGGGGGACAGGGGTCAGAACCAGGGGGGGGGGGGACCAGAACCTGCAGGGGGGACCGGTTCTTACGGGATCTGGTGTCCGTCCATGCAGCGGGTCCCCAGTCCTGGCGGGTCCAGCAGGGCGTCCAGCAGCCGCTGCACCGTGGCGTCTCCGGGGGCGTCGTCACTGCCGGGACACACGGGTCAGAAAGGGGGCGGGGTCAGAAAATGGGCGTGGTCAGACCCGGGGGAGGCCAGAAAGGGGACGTGGTAGTAGTATTTTAACTATTTTTACTATTTAACTTAATTTTAAATCTGTTTGCACTAATATTTTTATTTTATTTTTATTATTTTTATTTATTTATTTTATTTATTATTTATTATTATCTATTATTCATATTATTTATTTATTTATTTATTTGTATTCATTTTTATTTAATATTTTATGTCGGACAAGAGGGAATTGTACTTTCGATTTCTTGTATTTTATGAAAAATTGACAATAAAAGTGGACTTATGTGGTTGGAAAAGGGTGTGACCAGAAAAGGACATGCTAGTAGTATTTTTAACTATTTAACTTAATTTTAAATCTGTTCGCACTACTATTTTTATCTTATTTTATTTTTATTAATTTAAAAAAAAATTTTTAATTTATATTATTTATTTATTCATTTGTATTTATTTGTATTTATTATTTTATGTCAGACAAAAGGGAAACTTGTATTTTATGAAAAATTGACAATAAAGATGACTTATGTGGTCGGAAAAGGGGCGTGTCCATAAAGTGGGCGTGTCCAGACTAGGGTTGCCACGGGAAATCAGAAATAGAAATAAGGGACGCCCTGATTTCAGCAGCGCAGGAGCCAAAAAAAAAGCCCCAAAACTTCTAAACTGAATAAAAATGTGTTTATTTTATATGAAAAAACAAAATGCTTTGATTTAAAGTTTAAAGTGCTTTAATAGCATTGAACTTTCATGACTGTACAGACAGACAACCATACTAGTAACTGAAATATCCTCCTATGCTACGTATGTAACATCAGCCCAGATGTAGAATATAGATACAGGTGAAGAATATGGTGTAAAAGTTAATTTATTTCAATAATTCAACTAGAATATGGTGTAAAAGTTAATTTATTTCAATTATTCAACTAGAATATGGTGTAAAAGTTAATTTATTTCAATAATTCAACTAGAATATGGTGTAAAAGTTAATTTATTTCAATAATTCAACTAGAATATGGTGTAAAAGTTAATTTATTTCAATTATTCAACTAGAATATGGTGTAAAAGTTAATTTATTTCAATAATTCAACTAGAATATGGTGTGAAAGTTAATTTATTTCAATAATTCAACTAGAATATGGTGTAAAAGTTAATTTATTTCAATAATTCAACTAGAATATGGTGTAAAAGTTAATGAAAATACGGGACAAATCGTGTCCCGTATTAGTTCAATACGGGACGCAACATTTTTTTCTCAAATAAAGGACAATTCCGTATTTTACGGGACGGGTGGCGACGCTAGTCCAGACCCAGACCCGGACCCAGAGCCGGACCCACCTGAAGAAGGTGACCTGGTCCTGGTACATCCACGGCTGCAGCTCCAGATCCGGGTATTTCCCGAACGGCGGAACGATGAGGCTGAAGACGAGCGCGATGCAGATGAAGACGGCCGGCAGCACGATCTGGAAAAACACGGTTAGCATGGTTACCACGGTTATGAGAGGGGGCGGGGCTACTGGAGGGGGCGGGGCTACATGAGGGGGCGGGGCTACGGGAGGGGCGGGGCTTACCTGGGCGAAGAAGCCCTTGCGCGAGCGCCGCGCGTACAGGAAACGCTTCCACATCAGAGCCACGAACTGCTGCCGCCGCAGGCTCCACCCACTCACCTGGTGGGAGCCTTTACCTGTGGAGGTGAGGAGCTCCGCCTCCCGCAGGTCTGTCACACACACACACACACACATGTACATGTACATGTACACACACGCACACGCACGCGCACGCACACGCACACGCACACGCACACGCACAGACACAGACACAGACACACACACACACACACACACTACAATTAGAGACTCCAATAATCCAGTTAAAGCAGCAGCGATGAACGGATGAACGGGCTCTCACGCTGCAATTTTCACCAATAAAGGTCAAGGAATCAAAACTGAGTCCGATGAACCACCATGACTCTTTATGTCAAACCATTCAAAAGTTATAGCAGAATCACAAGTTTGACTCGGCGCCACGGCCACGCCATTTCACCAAAACTCACGATTTTGATAACTTTTCATCGTTAATGTCTTTTGTGTCTCCTGAGCGAGTTTTATGTGGAACGGACGATCCTGCTAGGAGGAGTTTGTTAAAGTACCACACGTGAAAATGCTCCAAAATGACACGATTAATTCAAAATGTCCGACTTCCTGTTGGGTTTGGGCCATGGCTCCAAGAGACTTTTCTTTAAGTTGTGACATGATACAGGTGTGTACCGATTTTCGTGCATGTACGTCAAACCGTATTGTGGGGCTTGAGGCACAAAGTTTTCTAGGGGGCGCTGTTGAGCCGTTAGGCCACGCCCATTAATGCAAACCATTAAATATCACATTTTTTGCATCAAAATGAGCATAGTTGAATATCTCAAAACCGTAATAGCTAGCATGATGAGCAGTGTTGGGATTAACGCGTTATTTAGTAACGCGTTACAGTAACGCTGTTAGTTTTGCGGTAACTAATACTCTAAGGTTTTACTTTTTAAATTCAGTAATGCAGTTACTGTTACCAAACGGTGCGTTACTCCGTTATTTCTGGCTACAGTGAAGCTTTTTTCCCCGCACACGGAGACCAGAGGAAATGTAGTGTTTGTTTATTCAAAAACATGGCGGTCATGGAGAGCCGAGAGACGGAGAGTTTCACAACGTGGAGATATTGTCATTACAGCAATCCCTGGTTTTTCGCAGCGGTTACGTTCCAAAAAACCTGTGATAAGTGAAATTCTTTTTACAATTAAAAAGGCTTCAAATTGCAGAGATCAGCACGTATTCCACTGCTCTTCTGACTGCGCCGCTGCATCCCGACTCTGTAGCGTCTTTTTCTCCTAAAGCCGCGGTGCAGGTGTGTTTTTTCAAGAGAAGAAAATAGTTATGGGTCGTTTTGTTGCTGTTTTTTATTCTGGGCAAAAGGATTCTTATAAACCGACACCATGGATTATATCTGAGACTGTAATGAATGATTCATCAAAGGTCCCGTTCTTCAGCTGCTGCTGAAGCTCATTGGCCGTTCTCAGCTTGTTGCTAAGAGACCAACGTTATTGATACAGGAAGTGAAGAAGCGGGGAGACTGTTTAACCAATCAGAATGCAGAACACGATGCACAATGTAAATCCATACAGAACCTGCTGAAATGAAGACTAGAGGGGATTAATGGGAGCATTTAAAATGTTTTTATTTAAAAGTAACTCAATAGTTACTTTTATAGGAACGCATTACTTTTTGGTCTAAGTAACTGAGTTACTTTTTTAATGAAGTAACTAGTAACGGTAACTAGTTACTATTTTTTCAGTAACTACCACAACACTGATGATGACACTAAAATATGTTGCAGTACAAAGCGTCCCGGGTTTGTCAACGTTGTAATGATGTCTGTACGATAAACCGTTGCCTAGCAACAAACGTCCAAAATAAAATGGAATTTAAAAAAAAATTGAAAGTTAAATATCGTAAAAACCGTCATAAGTAGCACGATGAGGTTGTACGGTCCTTTAGTGCCAATCGGGCCGAGTGTTTGTAAATTTGAACAATGTCTCTACGATAAAGTTCGGCCGAGCAATAAGCGTCCGAATTTTCGCCTTTTTTTTGCTTTTTGGCATTGAGGCCACGATGGAGACGCATCTAACGATGTCTGACATGCATGGGTGCACATCACGGGTTCGGGCAGCATTAACGGACGAAAAAAGGGTGCGGAATAATAAGAATAATTCAAAATGGCCGACTTCCTGTTGGGTTTCGGCCATGGCGCCAAGAGACTTTTCTTTAAGTTGTGACATGAAATCTCAATAAAATCAATAAAATCATCAATAAAATCTCAGATGGACCCTTCGGTTTCTGGAGTCCTGCGGTCGTACCTGGATCCCCGTCCGAGTCGTTAGCCTCGTCCTCCGTCAGCGGCCTCAGGCAGCTCTGGGCGTCTCCGCCCCCGAAGGCGTGAGTCCTGCGCCGCCGCGGGACAGGAAGTGTCCCGTCTGCACAGGGAGACACAGGAAGTCAGGGACGACCTTCAGGGACGACCTTCAGGGACGACCTTCAGGAACGACCTTCAGGAACAACCTTTAGGCCGAAGGTCGGGGGTCGGAGGTCACGAACTCACCTGAGGGAACTTCGGTGTCGACTCCGTTGTCCTCGGCAACTTTCAGGAAGATCTGCAGAGACGGAGACGGTTAGAGCCGGTAAGGGCGCGTTAGCGAAGACACGTTAGCGAGGACACGTTAGCCCGGTCCCCTGCCCAGCGGGAACACCCACCTCCTCCAGCTAGGTGTTGTTAGCTAGGTCGTGTTAGCTAGGTCGTGTTAGCTCCACCCACCTCCTCCAGCTAGATGTTAGCTAGGACGTTAAAGCTCCACCCACCTCCTCCAGCGAGGTGTTAGCTAGGTCGTGTTAGCTGCACCCACCTCCTCCAGCTAGGTGTTAGCTAGGTGTTGTTAGCTAGGACGTTAAAGCTCCACCCACCTCCTCCAGCGAGGTGTTAGCTAGGACGTTAAAGCTCCACCCACCTCCTCCAGCGAGGTCGAGTTAGCTAGGTCGTGTTAGCTAGGACGTTAAAGCTCCACCCACCTCCTCCAGCGAGGTGTTGTTAGCTAGGTCGTGTTAGCTAGGACGTTAAAGCTCCACCCACCTCCTCCAGCGAGGTCGAGTTAGCTAGGTCGTGTTAGCTCCACCCACCTCCTCCAGCGAGGTCGAGTTAGCTAGGTCGTGTTAGCTCCACCCACCTCCTCCAGCGAGGTGTTGTTAGCTAGGACGTTAAAGCTCCACCCACCTCCTCCAGCGAGGTGTTGTTAGCTAGGACGTTAAAGCTCCACCCACCTCCTCCAGCTAGGTGTTGTTAGCTAGGACGTGTTAGCTCCACCCACCTCCTCCAGCTAGGTGTTGTTAGCTAGGTCGTGTTAGCTAGGACGTGTTAGCTAGGTGTTGTTAGCTAGGCTGTGTTAGCTCCACCCACCTCCTCCAGCGAGGTCGTGTTAGCTAGGTCGTGTTAGCTCCACCCACCTCCTCCAGCGAGGTCGTGTTAGCTAGGTCGTGTTAGCTCCACCCACCTCCTCCAGCGAGGTGTTAGCTAGGTCGTGTTAGCTCCACCCACCTCCTCCAGCGAGGTCGTGTTAGCTAGGTCGTGTTAGCTCCACCCACCTCCTCCAGCGAGGTCGTGTTAGCTAGGTCGTGTTAGCTCCACCCACCTCCTCCAGCGAGGTGTCGGAGACTCCGTAGCTGGAGACTCCGAGCTCCAGCAGCTTCAGGTCCAGATCCTGGAAAAGTTCCACGAAGGCTCCGTCTTTAGCGGCGCCGTACGGCAGCACGTACGTTAGCTCGTGGCCCTGATCCTCCACCAGCCGCGCCGCCGGGACGTGACGCAGGATCACCGCCGACACCTGGGCGGAGTCACAGGGGAGGGAGGGGGCGGGGCCACAGGAGGGGGCGGGGCCTGCACCCGGGGAGGCGGAGCCTGCTCCGGTCTCTGGGGACGGAACCAGACGGTCATTTACATTTACAATTACAATTACATTTACAATTTACATTTATGTTTCCACTAGAGGGCAAATAAGTAATTTTCTTATATGAATGAATGAATGAATGAATGAATGAATGAATGAATGAATGAATGAATGAATGAATGAATGAATGAATGAATGAATGAATGAATGAATGGTCTTTATTTCGTTCTTAAGTCTTGTACAAGTCATGCCATTTTTACAAAACAAAAAATGAAAAAAGTAAAATAGAGATTATTTGTTGGTTCATAATAGTCAGATCTATTAATTATCCTTAAAGCTCTTTTCTGTAATAAGAAGAAATAAAGAAAAAAAAGAAAAAGAGAAAAAAGGGAAAAAAAGGAAAAAAAAGAAAAAAGACTAAAAAGAAGAAAAAGAGAGAAAAAAGAGAAAGAAATGAAAAAAATTACAAAAAGAAAAAAGGAAAAGAAAAGAAAAAAAGAAGAAAAAAGGAAAAAATTTGAGAAAAAATAAATAAATAAAATAATAATAGTCAGATCTATTAATTATCCTTTAAGCTCTTCTCTATAATAAGAAAATAGGGTTTGTATTTGTTTTATAGGTGTTACCCCAAACCTCCTTAGTTTTACTTTCTGGGGTTTTAGACATGTTTGACTTTACACTATTTAAATGTGAAGGTGCAGGAACCGAACGCTCACCGGTTGGAAACGCTTCACTTTCATGTTCGCTGCCCAAACCGGCGTCGCTGCTGCTGACGGACGTCCGCTCGTCCTCCTGCAACCGGGATGGAATCAACTGGAGTGAATCGGAATCAACTGGAGTGAATCTGAGGGAACCAGAGTTCCCGTTAGCGGTTTCCCGTTAGCGGTTCTGGTTAGCGGTTTCCCATTAGCGGTTCCGGTTAGCGGTTCCCGTTAGCGATTCCCGTTAGCGGTTTCCGTTAGCGGTTTCCCGTTAGCGGTTTCCCGTTAGCGGTTCTGGTTAGCGGTACCCACCTTCTTGAAGGAGATGATGCTAGCGGAGTTCCCGTTAGCGGTTCCTACCTTCTTGAAGGAGATGATGCTAGCGGAGTTCCCGTTAGCGGTACCCACCTTCTTGAAGGAGATGGTGCTAGCGGAGTTCCTGCGCGACCCCAGCGAGGGCTCCGGGTCCTTCTTGACGAGCGTCAGGTAGTAGCCGGTTCCCAGCTGGGTCTTCAGGAACAGCGAGGAGCCGACGCAGCAAAGCTTCCCGTGGGAGATGATGGCGATGCGGTCGCCCAGGATGTCGGCCTCGTCCATGTGGTGCGTGGACAGGATGATGGTCCGGCCTGGGGGGAGTTAGCAAGGTCACGTTAGCAAAGACACGTTAGCAAAGACACGTTAGCAAGGTCACGTTAGCGAAGACACGTTAGCAAGGTCACGTTAGCGAAGACACGTTAGCAAGGTCACGTTAGCGAAGACACGTTAGCAAGGTCACGTTAGCAAAGACACATTAGCAAGATCACGTTAGCGAAGACACGTTAGCAAGGTCACGTTAGCGAAGACACGTTAGCAAGGTCACGTTAGCGAAGACACATTAGCAAGGTCACGTTAGCAAAGACACGTTAGCAAGATCACGTTAGCGAAGACACGTTAGCAAGGTCACGTTAGCGAAGACACATTAGCAAGATCACGTTAGCGAAGACACGTTAGCAAGGTCACGTTAGCGAAGACACATTAGCAAGGTCACGTTAGCAAAGACACGTTAGCAAGATCACGTTAGCGAAGACACGTTAGCAAGGTCACGTTAGCGAAGACACGTTAGCAAGGTCACGTTAGCGAAGACACGTTAGCAAGGTCACGTTAGCGAAGACACGTTAGCAAGGTCACGTTAGCGAAGACACATTAGCAAGGTCACGTTAGCGAAGACACGTTAAAAAGGTCACGTTAGCGAAGACACGTTAGCAAGGTCACGTTAACGAAGACACGTTAGCAAGATCACGTTAGCGAAGACACGGGTTAGACCAGGACCCAAAACCAGACCCCTGTTTGTTAAGTTTATTTTACATTTATTGTAAGTTTGTTACGTTTATTTTATATTTATTCTACATTTGTTACGTTTATTCTACGTTTGTTATGTTGTTACGTTTGTTACGTTTATTCTACGTTTGTTACATTTATTCTTCATTTATTACGTTTATTCTATTTTTGTTACGTTTATTCTACGTTTGTTACGTTTGTTCTATGTTTATTTACGTTTATTCTACGTTTGTTACGTTTATTCTACGTTTATTCTACGTTTGTTACATTTGTTCTATGTTTATTTACGTTTATTCTACGTTTATTCTACATTTGTTACGTTTATTCTACGTTTGTTACGTTTATTCTACGTTTGTTACGTTTATTCTACGTTTGTTATGTTGTTACGTTTGTTACGTTTATTTTACGTTTATTCTACGTTTGTTACGTTTATTTTAGCCAGGTCACGTTAGCGAGATCACGTTAGCAAGGTCGCGTTAGCGGGTTAGCTTCTCACCCTAGCGGTACTTGAGCAGCAGGTGGTGTTAGCGTTAGCGGCGTTAGCTCACCTTGGCGGTACTTGAGCAGCAGGTGGTGTTAGCATTAGCGGCGTTAGCTCACCTTGGCGGTACTTGAGCAGCAGGTGGTGTTAGCGTTAGCAGCGTTAGCTCACCTTGGCGGTACTTGAGCAGCAGGTGGTGTTAGCGTTAGCAGCGTGCGCTCACCTTGGCGGTACTTGAGCAGCAGGTGGTGTTAGCGTTAGCTCACCTTGGCGGTACTTGAGCAGCAGGTGGTGTTAGCGTTAGCGGCGTTAGCTCACCTTGGTGGTACTTGAGCAGCAGGTGGTGTTAGCGTTAGCGGCGTTAGCTCACCTTGGCGGTACTTGAGCAGCAGGTCCCAGATTCCTCTCCTAGCGTACGGGTCGACCCCGGCCGTGGGCTCGTCCAGAATCACCACCTTGGCTCCGCCCACGAAGGCTAGCGCCACCGATAGCTTGCGCTGCATCCCCCCCGACAGGAAGCTGGTCCGGCAGCCGCGCTTGTGCGGGAGGCCGGTGTCGCGCAGGATCACCCGGATCTCCGCCTGGACCTGCGACTCCGACAAACCCTTCAGACGCCCGTAGAACCAGATGTGCTCCTCCACCGTCAGCCTGGGGACCGGAGGAAAACCGGAGTGAATGGGAATCAACCGGAGGAAAACTGGAGTGAATGGGAGTGAACCGGAGGGAAACTGGAGTGAATCGGAGTGAACCGGAGTGAAGCGGAGGAAAACTGGAGTGAATGGGAATCCGACTGGAGTGAATCGGAATCAACCGGAGTGAAGCGGAATAAACTGGAGTGAATGGGAATCCGACTGGAGTGAATCGGAATCAACCGGAGTGAAGCGGAATAAACTGGAGTGAATGGGAATCAAACTGAACCGAATCAAACTGGAGTGAATGGGAATCAAACTGAACCGAATCAAACTGGAGTGAATGGGAATCAATGGGAATCAAACTGAACTAAATTGGAATCAAACTAAACTCCTTTCTTTGTTTCTTTGTTTCTTTCTTTGTTTCTTTCTTTCTTTCTCTTTCAAACCGAAGTGAATGGGAATTAAACTGTGACCAGAACCGGGACCAGACTTCCGAAGTAAGAGGCTGGTTTATTCCGATTTTAAATACGAATAGAATAATTCCGCAATCATGTATTCAGAAAAAATGAATAATAAATTAATAAAAAAATTAATAAATTAATTAATTAATTCAATAAATACAATTAAAAAAGAATTAAAAAGAATTAAAAAAAGAATTAAAAAAAGAAAATAAAAAATAAATTAAAGAAAATAAATACATTTAAAAAATAAATGAATTAAAAATAAATTTTAAAAAGGTTAAAAAAACAACAAAAAAAACAAATGAAAACAAAAATAATAATTAAATAAAATATTATAATATTTATAATAAAAATAAATTAATAAATAAATGGATTGGGTCTGAGGATCAGGATCAGGACCAGGACCAGGTCCAGGACCAGGACCAGGACCAGGACCAGGACCTGGACCAGGACCAGGACCAGGACCAGGACCAGGACCTGGACCAGGACCAGGACCAGGACCAGGACCGGATACTCACATGCTGAACAGGACGTTGTGTTGGGGACCAGGACCAGGACCAGAACCAGAACCAGAACCAGGACCGGATACTCACATGCTGAACAGGACGTTGTGTTGGGGACCAGGACCAGGACCAGAACCAGAACCAGAACCAGGACCGGATACTCACATGCTGAACAGGACGTTGTGTTGGGGACTAGAACCAGAACCAGGACCAGGACCAGGACCGGATACTCACATGCTGAACAGGACGTTGTGTTGGGGACCAGGTCCTGGTCCTGGTTCAGACCAGGTCCTGGTTCTGCAGATACTCACATGCTGAACAGGACGTTGTGTTGGGGACAGACTCCCAGACTTTGTCTGACGGCGCTGAGTTCAGTCCGGATGTCTCGGCCCAGGATGAAGGCGGTTCCGGAGGTCGGGGGGAGGAGACCCGTTAGGATGGACCTGGGGGGGTGAGAAAGGGGGGTCACGTTAGACCTGCAGGACCAAGGGGGACCAGGGGGGTCACGCTAGACCTGCAGGACCAGGGGGGTCACGCTAGACCTGCAGGACCAGGGAGGACCAGGGGGGTCACGCTAGACCTGCAGGACCAGGGAGGACCAGGGGGGTCACGCTAGACCTGCAGGACCAGGGGGGTCACGCTAGACCTGCAAGACCAGGGAGGACCAGGGGGGTCACGCTAGACCTGCAGGACCAGGGAGGACCAGGGGGGTCACGCTAGACCTGCAGGACCAGGGGGGACCAGGGGGGTCACGCTAGACCTGCAAGACCAGGGAGGACCAGGGGGGTCACGCTAGACCTGCAGGACCAGGGGGGTCACGCTAGACCTGCAGGACCAGGGAGGACCAGGGGGGTCACGCTAGACCTGCAGGGACCTGGGGGGGATGAGAGGGTAACCCACGGTTACCAAGGAGTTTTACCCAAAAGTCACCAAATTTTGCACCAATCCAGTCCTGGTGATAAATGTGATATTTACTGGTTTGCATTAATGGGCGTGGCCTAACGGCTCAACAGCGCCCCCTAGAAAACTTTGTGCCTCAAGCCCCACAATACGGTTTGACGGACATGCAGGAAAATCGTTACACACCTGTATCATGTCACAACTTAAAGAAAAGTCTCTTGGTGCCATGGCCCAAACCCAACAGGAAGTCGGCCATTTTGAATTAATCGTGTCTTTTTGGTGCAATTTATGCCATTTCTTCGTCCGTTAATTCAGCCCGAACCGTAACGTGCACCCAAGTGTGTTATACATCAAAATGTGCGTCTCCATCCTGCGACACCACGCATTACTTTTCTCTTTCAAAAGCGTTACCGTGGCAACGCTAGACGCCAAAAAGTGCGCCCCCCCCCCCCCTTCATCTGATTTGTCCATATTTGATAGTTCCTATTTTCTGCCATAACTTTATAATAGTTTGACATAAAGACTCGTGGTGGTTCATCGGACTCAATTTTAAGTCCTTGACCTTTATTGGTGAAAATTGCACGCGCAAGGGCCCGTTCATCCGTTCATCGCTGCTTGCAGCTTAAATTTTTTTATTTATTTCACTTAGAGTGATTGGCAGCTATATGAAGATGATTGAAATAATAAATTATTGGTTTAAAAAAAATAATAACTTACTTTAATCAGAAAACGTCATGACAGTTCATGCAGCATAAAAAGAAGTTGTGACCAGGAGACGAGAACGCTGAGCAGCAGCTGAAAAACAGCTGATTGATTTGGATAAATATCCATAGAGAAAAATATTCAACGAGAAAGTAAAAACAAAGTAAAACCTGGAACAGATCTCCCTCCTGTCTGTTTTCACAACCAGAGAAACCTGGAGAAAAAGAACTTTAATTGTTCAGTGAAAGCTGAAGTGGCCGAGCCAACCAGGAAAAGTTTGACTTATTTTCTTGTTTATTTGATCGAATTGAATTGATATAATTGTTATTATTAATTTTTATTGTTTTTAGTGTTGTACTTGTTTATTTATTTATTTTGGGTTTAAGGAAACTAATTAACCACCTATAAAGAAATTAAATTAAATGGTAAAATAAAACAGGGATACATAGGGATAAATAGAAATAAATGTAACCATTAATATTAGAATTAAATTAATATAAAAATAGATGTTTATCTGACAGGTGGACTTCTAAATAGAAAGGTTGATTTATTTATTTTTTGCATTTATTAATTTGATTTTTTATGGTATTATTTTTATTGTGTATTTATATTGTGATAACAGATAAAAGAAAGAAGTATACTGAGAAAAATAAATCCTGTAAATTTGTGTTGTTTTTTATTTCTTATTTATTCATCCTTTTCTAAAGCTAATTCAAGTCGCTAAAGAAATTCTGGCGAGCCAGCCAGGAGGAAGAAGAGGGTGACTAGACCTGGACCTGGACCTGGACCTGGACCTGGACCAGGACCAGGACCTGGACCTGGACCTGGACCAGGAACTGGACCTGGACCTGGACCCCCCCTTACGTACATGGTGCTGGTCTTGCCGCCCCCTTACGTACATGGTGCTGGTCTTGCCGCCCCCTTACGTACATGGTGCTGGTCTTGCCCGCCCCCCTTACGTACATGGTGCTGGTCTTGCCGCCCCCTTACGTACATGGTGCAGGTCTTGCCCGCCCCCCTTACGTACATGGTGCTGGTCTTGCCCGCCCCCCTTACGTACATGGTGCTGGTCTTGCCCGCCCCCCTTACGTACATGGTGCTGGTCTTGCCGCCCCCTTACGTACATGGTGCTGGTCTTGCCCGCCCCCCTTACGTACATGGTGCTGGTCTTGCCCGCCCCCCTTACGTACATGGTGCTGGTCTTGCCCGCCCCCCTTACGTACATGGTGGTGGTCTTGCCGGCCCCGTTGTGTCCCAGGAAGGACGTGATCTGTCCCTCGTAGAATCCGAGCGTCAGTCCGTCCACCGCTAACTTCCTGCCGTGTCGGTAAACCTTGACCAGGTCCTGGATGTAAACGCCCGGGTCCAGGTGGGCCGGCTCCTCCTCCATCAGGACCTCTGTAGGGGGACAGAAGAAAAACTGGAGACCTGAAAAACTGGAGACCTGAAAAACCGGAGACCTGGAGACCCCCCTCCCTAACGCAACCTCACTAACATGTCTTTGCTAACTTTACCTTGCGAACGTGACCTCGCTAACGTGTCTTTGCCAACTTTACCTTGCTAACGTGACCTCGCTAACATGTCTTTGCTAACTTGACCTTGCTAACGTGACCTCGCTAACGTGTCTTTGCTAACTTGACCTTGCTAACGTGACCTCGCTAACATGTCTTTGCTAACTTGACCTTGCTAACGTGACCTCGCTAACATGTCTTTGCTAACTTGACCTTGCTAACGTGACCTCGCTAACATGTCTTTGCTAACTTGACCTTGCTAACGTGACCGCGCTAACATGTCTTTGCTAACTTGACCTTGCTAACGTGACCTCACTAACGTGACTTTGCTAACTTGACCTTGCTAACGTGTCTTCGCTAACGTGACCTTGCTAATGATGAAGCATTCTAACAGCACGTGGCCCCTGCAGGGACAACGACGCCTTGTGGATTGCTCCAGCCTCCTACCCCCTGCGGGGCTTTGAACTGGACTCAACACCTTTGAGCTAGCTTCAACTTCCTATCACACCTTGGAAGTTTCCTCAAACAGACTTGGAACACTAGAGCACCCCATGGGGTGATTTTCGTCTGTGACCAATTGTCTCACACAAGTTCCGGCGTCTTGCATCCCTGCCGAGACAGGCACCGGGGGAGTGGCTTTGACTTCCAGCCCCTGCAGAGACGAAGACCATATATGGACTTCCTGACTCCTCAGGGGTAGTCCCAAAACTGAAAGTTCACACCTCTCACTTGGCTTGTTTATTCCTGTCTTTGTTGATTGAACTTTTGTATAAAAACCCTGTGGCCAAATCAATCTGGGTCAACATTTCAACCAGACTCATATACCACAAAGCGGACTTCTGAAATGGTTTGGTAAATTCCTCAACACTAACGTGTCTTCGCTAACGTGACCTCGCTAACGTGTCTTCGCTAACGGGACCTGGCTAATATGACCCGCTAACGCTAACCCCGCTAACACCCACCTGACGTGGTTCCTCTCCTCAGCGGGACTTTCCCGGATCCGTCCTTCTCTCCGGTCCAGTAGGACTTGGTGAACAGGAAGTACCAGGGCCGCGGGATCCCGTACTGACCTGTGGGGACACGGGTCGGGGATCAGAACCGGAACCAGGTCTAGAACCACAATCAGAACCAGGACCAGGACCAGGACCAGGACCAGACCAGGACCAGGACCAGGACCAGGACCAGAACAGTAACCAGAACCAGACCCAGACCCGGGTCCGGGACTCACCGGGGAACACGGCCTCCAGGTACCAGGTCAGGACTCCGTACAGGACCGAGTCCACGTACATCAGCACGATAGCGGAGCGGAGACTGAAGTCGTCCTCCTGGACCGGGCTGGACACCAGGTTGGACCACTGGATCCCCACGCCCTGCTCCTCGAACAGGGAGAAGTACTCGCACCCGAACCCGAACGCCACGGGGGACAGCAGGCTCTGGGGACAGAGGACAAGTTAGCAAGGTCGCGTTAGCAAAGACACGTTAGCCAGGTCACATGTAATAAGAAAAAAGAAGAAAAAAAGGAAAAAAAGAAAAAAAAAAGGGAAAAAATAAGGAAAAAAAAGAGAAAAAAAGAAGAAAAAAAGGAAAAAAGAAGGAAAAAAGAGAAAAAAAGAAAAAAAGGAAAAAATAGAAAAAAAGAGAAAAAAGGAAAAAAATAAGGAAAAAAAGAGAAAAAAGGGAAAAAATAAGGAAAAAAAGAGAAAAAAAGGAGAAAAATAAGGGAAAAAAGAGAAAAAAGGAGAAAAATAAGGGAAAAAAAAGAGAAAAAAGAAGGAAAAAGGAAAAAAAGAAGGAAAAAAAGAGAAAAAAAGAAGAAAAAAAGAAAAAAAGAAGAAAAAAAGAGAAAAAAAAAAAAAAAAAAAAACATTAGCGAGGTCACGTTAGCGAGGTCACGTTAGCGAGGTCACGTTAGCCAGGTCTCGTTATCTAGGTCTCGTTAGCCAGCTCATGTTAGCGAGTTAGCGAGGACTCACCGCGAACACCTTGGCTCCGTAACCGATGTAATCCGTCCAGGCCACACAGAGCACGTAGGGCAGGTAGAGCGTGAAGTAGATGATGCCGCCGCACGCCGCCGCTAGGTTAGCGCGCGAGAAGGCCGTGCTGAGCAGGAAACACTGCATGATGGTGACGACGGCGTACGACGCCAGGAACAGGAAAACCACGCCGGGGTCGCTGTAGGGAAGCAGGTTCCCCATCTGCAGAAACAGGAAGTGACGGTTTAACGACACAAACTACAGGGGCCGATACTGAGCCCTGGGGAACCTCACACACCGACAGTAATGGTAAAAACTACAGGGGCCGATACTGAGCCCTGGGGAACCTCACACACCGACAGTAATGGTAAAAACTACAGGGGCCAATACTGAGCCCTGGGGAACCTCACACATAGATAATGGTAAAAACTACAGGGGGCGATACTGAGCCCTGGGGAACCTCACACAGACAGTAATGGTAAAAACTACAGGGGGCTGATACTGAGCCCTGGGGAACCTCACACATAGATAATGGTAAAAACTACAGGGGCCGATACGGAGCCCTGGGGAACCTCACACATAGATAATGGTAAAAACTACAGGGGGCGATACTGAGCCCTGGGGAACCTCACACATAGACAGTAATGGTAAAAACTACAGGGGCCGATACTGAGCCCTGGGGAACCTCACACATAGACAGTAAAAACTACAGGGGGCCGATACTGAGCCCTGGGGAACCTCACACATAGACAGTAATGGTAAAAACTACAGGGGCCGATACTGAGCCCTGGGGAACCTCACACATAGACAGTAAAAACTACAGGGGCCGATACTGAGCCCTGGGGAACCTCACACATAGACAGTAAAAACTACAGGGGCCGATACGGAGCCCTGGGGAACCTCACACATAGACAGTAAAAACTACAGGGGCCGATACGGAGCCCTGGGGAACCTCACACATAGACAGTAAAAACTACAGGGGCCGATACTGAGCCCTGGGGAACCTCACACAGAGACAGTAATGGTAAAAACTACAGGGGCCCGATACGGAGCCCTGGGGAACCTCACACATAGACAGTAAAAACTACAGGGGCCGATACTGAGCCCTGGGGAACCTCACACATAGACAGTAATGATAAAAACTACAGGGGGCCGATACGGAGCCCTGGGGAACCTCACACATAGACAGTAATGGTAAAAACTACAGGGGGCCGATACTGAGCCCTGGGGAACCTCACACATAGACAGTAAAAACTACAGGGGGCCCGATACTGAGCCCTGGGGAACCTCACACATAGACAGTAAAAACTACAGGGGCCGATACTGAGCCCTGGGGAACCTCACACATAGACAGTAAAAACTACAGGGGGCCGATACGGAGCCCTGGGGAACCTCACACATAGACAGTAAAAACTACAGGGGCCGATACGGAGCCCTGGGGAACCTCACACATAGACAGTAAAAACTACAGGGGCCGATACTGAGCCCTGGGGAACCTCACACAGAGACAGTAATGGTAAAAACTACAGGGGCCCGATACGGAGCCCTGGGGAACCTCACACATAGACAGTAAAAACTACAGGGGCCGATACTGAGCCCTGGGGAACCTCACACATAGACAGTAATGATAAAAACTACAGGGGGCCGATACGGAGCCCTGGGGAACCTCACACATAGACAGTAATGGTAAAAACTACAGGGGGCCGATACTGAGCCCTGGGGAACCTCACACATAGACAGTAATGATAAAAACTACAGGGGCCGATACTGAGCCCCTGGGGAACCTCACACATAGACAGTAAAAACTACAGGGGCCGATACTGAGCCCTGGGGAACCTCACACATAGACAGTAAAAACTACAGGGCCCGATACTGAGCCCTGGGGAACCTCACACATAGACAGTAATGGTAAAAACTACAGGGGCCGATACTGAGCCCTGGGGAACCTCACACATAGACAGTAATGGTAAAAACTACAGGGGCCGATACTGAGCCCTGGGGAACCTCACACATAGACAGTAAAAACTACAGGGGGCCCGATACTGAGCCCTGGGGAACCTCACACATAGACAGTAAAAACTACAGGGGCCGATACTGAGCCCTGGGGAACCTCACACATAGACAGTAAAAACTACAGGGGGCCCGATACTGAGCCCTGGGGAACCTCACACATAGACAGTAAAAACTACAGGGGGCCCGATACTGAGCCCTGGGGAACCTCACACATAGACAGTAAAAACTACAGGGGCCGATACTGAGCCCTGGGGAACCTCACACATAGACAGTAAAAACTACAGGGGGCCGATACGGAGCCCTGGGGAACCTCACACATAGACAGTAAAAACTACAGGGGCCCGATACGGAGCCCTGGGGAACCTCACACATAGACAGTAAAAACTACAGGGGCCGATACGGAGCCCTGGGGAACCTCACACATAGACAGTAAAAACTACAGGGGCCCGATACTGAGCCCTGGGGAACCTCACACATAGACAGTAATGGTAAAAACTACAGGGGCCCGATACTGAGCCCTGGGGAACCTCACACATAGACAGTAATGGTAAAAACTACAGGGGCCGATACTGAGCCCTGGGGAACCTCACACATAGACAGTAATGGTAAAAACTACAGGGGGCCGATACTGAGCCCTGGGGAACCTCACACATAGACAGTAAAAACTACAGGGGGCCGATACTGAGCCCTGGGGAACCTCACACATAGACAGTAAAAACTACAGGGGGCCGATACGGAGCCCTGGGGAACCTCACACATAGACAGAGTCACGTTAAACAGGAACCCGGTTTAAAATCTATAGAAACAACGTAGCTTCTGCTGCAGTTCGCACATTCTATATGCCGATGATGCCAACTTGTACACATGCAGTCCCTCCCTGGATAATAATAATAATTACTACTACTACTACTACTACTACTACTACTACTACTACTACTACTACTA
This sequence comes from Cololabis saira, assembly GCF_033807715.1. NCBI lineage: Eukaryota > Metazoa > Chordata > Actinopteri > Beloniformes > Belonidae > Cololabis > Cololabis saira. The sequence continues at coordinate 851,544 of NC_084593.1, forward strand.
CTACTAATAATAATAATAATAATAATAATAATAATAATAATAATAATAATAATAATAATTACTACTACTACTAATAATAATAATAAAATAATATCTTACACCACAATAAAAACAATAATAGTAATAATAATAATAATAATAATAATAAAATAATAATAATATCATATACCACGATAATAATAATAATAATAATAATAATAATAATAATAATAATAATATCATCTACCACAATAATAATAATAATAATAATAATAATAATAATAATAATAATAATAATAATATCATCAACACTTAAACTTCACACATTCACCTCATTCTCCTCCAAAAACACACGCCCAACGTTCATCTGGGTTCATTGCACATGTTTGTAACTCTCCCGGAGCAGCGCTAACACTTTCTACTTAGATGTTTCATGTGTTGCGTGTGTTTTACATATACGGTGTTGATAGTTTGTTTCCCTGTGATCGTATGTGTTTGACTCTCTGTACTACCTCTTGCTCAGGTCGTCGTTGGAAATGAGAATCTGTTGTCTTACCTGGTTAAATAAAATTTAAATACATAAACTAGAAAATTTCAGGAAATTTTGATATGGGAAAGCCCCAAATTTCCGTTAGCTTGAAAATTAGAAAAGTTAAATATCTCAAAAACCGTAGGCTAATAGCTAGCATGATGAGACTAAAATATGTTGTAGTAAAACGCGTCCCAGTTTTTTCAATGTTGTAATGATGTCTTTACGATAAACCGTTGCTTAGCAACAAGCGTCCAAAATAAAATGGAAAATGTTTTTAAATTGAAAGTTAAATATCGTAAACACCGTAATAATTAGCATGATGAGGTTGTACGGTCCTTTAGGGCCAATCGGGCCGAGTGTTTGTTTTGTTTTGTTTTGACTGAGAAAAGTAATGCCCATCAAGGCACGATGGAGACGCATCCAACGATGTCTGACATGAATGGGTGCACGCTGCGGTCCGGGCGGCCACTACTTGGCATGCCCATAATAAAGATATGTAGCTTTAGCCCTGAGTGTGTAGCTGGATCTGTAGCGGCTCTAGCTGGGTCTGTAGCGGGTATTAGCAGGTGTAGCGGGTGTAGCAGGTGTAGCGGGTGTAGCTGGGTCCGTAGCGGGTGTTAGCAGGTGTAGCGGGTGTAGCAGGTGTAGCGGGTGTAGCTTGTGTTAGCGGTGCAGCACCTTGAGCACCAGCACCAGCAGCGCGGCGCTGACCAGCAGCGGGATCAGGCTGCTGAGGAACCAGCTGAGCCACAGGATCCCGTTGTCCAATCCCATGATCCTCATGGTTTCCTTCAGCCGCGCCTCCTTCTCGTAGACCACGCCCTTCAGGATCAGAGACACCGAGTACATCCACGCTAGCGTCATGAAGAGCGGCATGGAGCGGCTCATCACCCGCAGGAAGCTAGGAGGGAGGGAGGAGGCGTTAGCCAGGGGGCGTTAGCCAGGACACATTAGCCATGTCACGTTAGCCAGGGGGGCATTAGCCAGGGGGCGTTAGCCAGGACACGATAACAAGGTCACGTTAGCCAGGTCACGTTAGCCAGGACACAATAACCAGGTCGCGTTAGCCAGGTATCGTTAGCCAGGACACGATAACAAGGTCACGATAACAAGGTCACGATAACAAGGTCACGTTAGCCAGGGGGGCGTTAGCCAGGTCACATTAGCCAGGGGGGCGTTAGCCAGGTCACATTAGCAAGACACGATAACGAGGTCACGTTAGCCAGGCGGCGTTAGCAAGGGGACGTTAGCTAGGTCACGTTAACAAGATAAATAATTAAAAAACAAAAACGAGCAGTGAGGTTAATAAACGGAGCGGGATACCTAGATCATATGAATAATTTGTTTTTAAATTCTTATTTTCTCAAGTTTCCAGATTTGGTGAAATTCAAAACGGCACAGACCATGTTTAAAGCCTGGAATAATAGTTTACCTGGAAACATCCAAACGTTATTTAGGAGAAGAGATGGTATTCATGATTTATGGAATAAACACACTTTTAAACAGACAATGGCTCATACTTCATTGAAAAAGATGTGCATTTCAGTGTTTGGTATAACACTCTGGAACAACCTTGATGAAAGTGTGAAGGTCTGCAAGAACATCAGGCTATTCAAACGCTGCTATAAGCAGATTCTCATACTGAACTACCAACATTAGATGTTATAATGACCATGATTTTTTATTTTATTATTTTTTCATTGTCTTTTTTTCTTCTGTGCATGATGCTTTTCCTTCTTTCTTAGCTACTTTTATTATGGTGATTGTTTTTGTTTTTTTTCATTGACTTTTTTTTCTTCTCTACTGTGCTTGATGCCTTTCGTTTTAGCTACTTTTATTATTGACTCACTTGTCTTTTAATTACTTTTATATTGACATAATTTTATATGTCAAGAAGAAGGGTATATACTGTATATATGTATTATTGTTGTTAGTATTATTATTGCTATTATTCTTTTATATATTGGATATTCTTATATTGCAAGAAGGGGCCGGACTAGATAAGCATTTGCTTCTTCCTGTCCCTTCTTGAACAAAACTGGTTGTGCTTTATTATTGTTGTTGATGTATGGTGTGTTTTTTTTAATTGTTTTGTTCAAGATGAATAAAGATCAAATCAAATCAAATCAAAAAGATCACGTTAGCCAGGTCACGTTAGCCAGGACACGATAATAAGGTCACGTTAGGCAGGTAGCGTTAGCCAAGTCATGTTACATGTCGTCTACGTAGCAGGGGTAGCGTTAGCTTACATGTCGTCTACGTAGCAGGGTAGCGTTAGCTTACATGTCGTCTACGTAGCAGGGTAGCGTTAGCTTACATGTCGTCTACGTAGCAGGGTAGCGTTAGCTTACATGTCGTCTACGTAGCAGGGTAGCATTAGCTTACATGTCGTCTACGTAGCAGGGGTAGCGGTTAGCGTTAGCTTACATGTCGTCTACGTAGCAGGGGTAGCGTTAGCTTACATGTCGTCTACGTAGCAGGGGTAGCGGTAGCTTACATGTCGTCTACGTAGCAGGGGTAGCGTTAGCTTACATGCCGTCTACGTAGCCGGGGTAGCGGTAGCTTACATGTCGTCTACGTAGCAGGGGTAGCGGTAGCTTACATGTCGTCTACGTAGCAGGGGTAGCGGTAGCTTACATGTCGTCTACGTAGCAGGGGTACGGCATCTGCTGCAGGTAGACTCCGGTCCTCTCCCGGGTGCCGGTAACGGCCCGGATGATTCCTTGCTCCACGGCGTCCTGCAGGTACGAGAACCCGCCCCAGATGTAGCGCATGTCCTCGAACGGGTCGGCCCGCGGACCCGGGTCCCAGTACCTGGGGGGACACAACCGTTAGCCAGGTGGGTGCTAGTAGGTGCTAGTAGATGCTAGTAGGCGCTAGTACATGCTAGTAGGTGCTAGTAGGTGCTAGTATTTGCTAGTACATGCTAGTAGGTGCTAGAAGGCACTAGTATTTGCTAGTAGATGCTAGTAGGTACTAGTATTTGCTAGTAGGTGCTAGTAGGTACTAGTATTTGCTAGTAGGTGCTAGTATTTGCTAGTAGGTGCTAGTAGGTACTAGTATTTGTTAGTAGGTGCTAGTATTTGCTAGTAGGTGCTAGTATTTGCTAGTAGGTGTTAGTATTTGCTAGTAGGTGCTAGTACTTGGTAGTAGGTGCTAGTAGGTGCTAGTATTTGCTAGTATGTACTAGTAGGTGCTAGTATTTGCTAGTAGGTGCTAGTATTTGCTAGTAGGCGCTAGTATTTGCTAGTAGGCGCTAGTATTTGCTAGTAGGTGCTAGTACTTGCTAGTAGGTGCTAGTTATTGCTAGTAGGTGCTAGTAGGTGCTAGTATTTGCTAGTAGGTGCTAGTAGGTGCTAGTACTTGCTAGTAGGTGCTAGTTATTGCTAGTAGGTGCTAGTAGGTGCTAGTACTTGCTAGTAGGTGCTAGTACTTGCTAGTAGGTGCTAGTTATTGCTAGTAGGTGCTAGTAGGTGCTAGTACTTGCTAGTAGGTGCTAGTACTTGCTAGTAGGTGCTAGTACTTGCTAGTAGGTGCTAGTACTTGCTAGTAGGTGCTAGTACTTGCTAGTAGGCGCTAGTATTTGCTAGTAGGTGCTAGTATTTGCTAGTAGGTGCTAGTTATTGCTAGTAGGTGCTAGTAGGTGCTAGTATTTGCTAGTAGGTGCTAGTAGGTGCTAGTACTTGCTAGTAGGTGCTAGTTATTGCTAGTAGGTGCTAGTAGGTGCTAGTACTTGCTAGTAGGTGCTAGTACTTGCTAGTAGGTGCTAGTTATTGCTAGTAGGTGCTAGTAGGTGCTAGTAGGTGCTAGTAGGTGCTAGTACTTGCTAGTAGGTGCTAGTTATTGCTAGTAGGTGCTAGTAGGTGCTAGTACTTGCTAGTAGGTGCTAGTACTTGCTAGTAGGTGCTAGTACTTGCTAGTAGGTGCTAGTTATTGCTAGTAGGTGCTAGTAGGTGCTAGTAGGTGCTAGTACTTGCTAGTAGGTGCTAGTACTTGCTAGTAGGTGCTAGTACTTGCTAGTAGGTGCTAGTATTTGCTAGTAGGTTAGGGTCTAAGGTCCAGGTCCTGGTCCTGGTCCAGATCCAGGTCCGGTTCTTACGCGTCCTGGATCTTGTTGGTCCGCTCCACGTTGTCGATGTCCATTCGGATCTTGTAGCGTAGCCGCGGCGGCAGCTCGGTAGCGTTGGGGTCCAGGTCCGGGTTCCGGTTCGGGTCCAGGTCCGGGAACACGATCCCGGCCCAGAACCGCCGGTCCTCCAGCAGGACCAGGGACCGGTTCACCAGCTGCTCCTCGCTGGACACGGGTTGGAGCTTGTCCAAGTTCACGCACTGAAACACACGGGGTCAAAGGTCACGATGATGTCATCACAATGGTGATGTCACAATAACGACGTCACGATGATGACGTTACAATGACGTTACGATGATGTTACACCAGCGTTACAATGATGACGTTACTACGACGTTACGACGGCGTTATGATGGCGTTACGATGATGACGTTACAATGACGTTACGATGACAACGTTATGATGATGACGTTACAATGACGTTATGATGTTACGATGATGTTACGATGACGTTACAATGACGTTACGACGGCGTTACGATGACGACGTTATGATGATGTTACGACGGCGTTACAATGACGTTACGATGGCGTTACGATGTTACAACGGCGTTACTATGATGGCGTTACAATGACGTTATGATGATGACGTTACAATGACGTTACGACGGCGTTACGATGACGTTACGATTACGTTATGATGACGTTACGACGGCGTTACGATGATGGCGTTACGATGATGGCGTTACAATGACGTTACAATGATGACGTTGCGATGACGACGTTATGACGTTACGAGGGCGTTACGATTATGTTACGATGGCGTTACGACGGCGTTACTATGACGTTACGATGATGAAGTTACGACGGCGTTACGATGACGTTACGATAATGACTTTACGATGATGTTACGATGACGTTATGACGATGTTACGATGATGTTACGATGATGACGTCATCGTGACGTCATCATCGTAATTACGATGCCCCTCCCCCCCATTTACCTCCATGAAGCGGGAGATGCTCATGATGGCCTGGTCCGTCTCGTTGAAAACTTCCCTCCAGGTGACGCGCCGGTTCCCCCTCTGGTCCCGGGGACCCCTGTCCGGGTTCTGGTCCCTCCGGTTCTTGGACAGGAAGTGCTCCAGGTCCGGGACGGTCCAGTCGGTGCCGGCAAGCCGGCCCCGGAAGAAAGCGGCCGTGGCGTTGTTCCTCAGCAGGCTCTGGGGGGGAGGGGCTTCGTTAGCGGGCCGGCCAATCAGGAGGCAGCGGTAAGGAAAGGGGCGGGGCTTCGTTAGCGGGCCGGCCAATCAGGAGGCAGCAGTAAGGAAAGGGGCGGGGCTTCGTTAGCGGGACGGCCAATCAGGAGGCAGCGGTAAGGAAAGGGGCGGGGCTTACCCGGACCAGGTCCATCTCCGGGCTGCTCTCCAGGAAGTCCCAGACTCGGGGACGAACTTCCTCCCACATCCCGCCAAGATCCCGGAACACGGCCAGTTCCTGGAAGGTCCGGTTCACCTGGGGACAGGAAGTGAGGTCACCAGACAGGAAGTGAGGGGACAGGAAGTGAGGGGACAGGAAGTGAGGGGACAGGAAGTGAGGGGGGACAGGAAGTGAGGGGACAGGAAGTGAGGGGGGACAGGAAGTGAGGGGACAGGAAGTGAGGGGGGACAGGAAGTGAGGGGACAGGAAGTGAGGGGACAGGAAGTGAGGGGACAGGAAGTGAGGGGACAGGAAGTGAGGGGACAGGAAGTGAGGGGGGACAGGAAGTGAGGGGGGACAGGAAGTGAGGGGACAGGAAGTGAGGGGACAGGAAGTGAGGGGGGACAGGAAGTGAGGGGACGACAGGAAGTGAGGGGACAGGAAGTGAGGGGACGACAGGAAGTGAGGGGACAGGAAGTGAGGGGACAGGAAGTGAGGGGGGATATGAAGTGAGGGGGGACAGGAAGTGAGGGGGGACAGGAAGTGAGGGGACAGGAAGTGAGGGGGACAGGAAGTGGGGGGGGACAGGAAGTGAGGGGGACAGGAAGTGAGGGGACAGGAAGTGAGGGGGGATATGAAGTGAGGGGGGACAGGAAGTGAGGGGACAGGAAGTGAGGGGGACAGGAAGTGAGGGGACAGGAAGTGAGGGGGGACAGGAAGTGAGGGGGGACAGGAAGTGAGGGGACAGGAAGTGAGGGGGGGACAGGAAGTGAGGGGGGACAGGAAGTGAGGGGGGACAGGAAGTGAGGGGGGACAGGAAGTGAGGGGGGGACAGGAAGTGAGGGGACAGGAAACAGGAAGTGAGGTCCCCAGACAGGAAGTGAGGTCACCAGAAAGGAAGTGAGGTCACCAGACAGGAAGTGAGGTCACCAGACAGGAAGTGAGGTCACCAGAAAGGAAGTGAGGTCACCAGACAGGAAGTGAGGTCACCAGACAGGAAGTGAGGTCACCAGACAGGAAGTGAGGGGACAGGAAACAGGAAGTGAGGTCCCAAGACAGGAAGTGAGGTCACCAGACAGGAAGTGAGGTCACCAGACAGGAAGTGAGGTCACCAGACAGGAAGTGAGGTCACCAGACAGGAAGTGAAGTCACCAGACAGGAAGTGAGGGGACAGGAAACAGGAAGTGAGATCACCTCGTGGACGACCCGGGCCGTGGCCGGAGTGTGGGGCGTGTACAGGATCTGGCCCAGCAGCAGCGGCTTCAGCGCCGTCCAGATCATCCGGGACGTCGGGTTGGAGTCCAGCTTCTTCACCAGGCTGTTGCAGTACGGGGCTGGAACAGAACCAGAACCAGAACCAGAACCGTCAGAACCAGAACCAGAACCAGAACCATCAGGAACAGAACCAGAACCAGAACCAGAACCGTCAGGACCAGAACCAGGAACCTTAGCCAGGTCACGTTAGCAAAGACATGTTAGCGCGGTCACGTTAGCAAGATCGCGTTAGCAAGGTCACGTTAGCAAGGTAGATGTTAGTAGGTACTAGTAAGTACTAGTAGGAGCTAGTAGATGCTAGTAGGAGCTAGTAGGAGCTATTAGGTGCTAATAGATGCTAGTAGGAGCTAGTAGGAGCTATTAGGTGCTAATAGATGCTAGTAGGTGCTAGTAGGTGGTAGTACGTGCTTGTAGGTGCTAGTAGGAGCTAGTAGGTGCTAATAGATGCTAGTAGGTGCTAGTAGGTGGTAGTACATGCTAGTAGGAGCTAGTAGGAGCTAGTAGGTGCTAGTAGGAGCTAGTAGGTGCTAGTAGGTGGTAGTACATGCTAGTAGGAGCTAGTAGGTGCTAGTAGGAGCTAGTAGGTACTAGTAGGTGCTAGTAGATGCTAGTAGGAGCTAGTAGGAGCTAGTAGGAGCTAGTAGGTGCCAGTAGGTGCTAGTAGATGCTATTAGGAGCTAGTAGGTACTAGTAGATGCTAGTAGATGCTAGTAGGAGCTAGTAAGAGCTAGTAGGAGCTAGTAGGTGCTAATAGATGCTAGTAGGAGCTAGTAGGAGGTAGTAGGTGCTAGTAGATGCTAGTAGGTGCTAGTAGGAGCTAGTAGGTGCTAGTAGGTGCTAGTAGGTGCTAGTAGGAGCTAGTAGGAGCTAGTAGGTGCTAGTAGGTGCTAGTAGGTGCTAGTAGGAGCTAGTAGGTGCTAGTAGATGCTAGTAGATGCTAGTAGGAGCTAGTAGGTGGTAGTAGATGCTAGTAGGTGCTAGTAGGTGATAGTAGGAGCTAGTCAGAGCTAGTAGGTGGTAGTAGATGCTAGTAGGTGATAGTAGGAGCTAGTCAGAGCTAGTAGGAGCTAGTAGGAGCTAGTAGGAGCTAGTAGGTGCTAGTAGGAGCTAGTAGGTGCTAGTAGGAGCTAGTAGGAGCTAGTAGGTGCTAGTAGGAGGTAGTAGGTGCTAGTAGATGCTAGTAGGTGCTAGTAGGAGCTAGTAGGTGCTAGTAGGTGCTAGTAGGTGCTAGTAGGAGCTAGTAGGTGCTAGTAGGTGCTAGTAGGAGCTAGTAGGTGCTAGTAGGAGCTAGTAGGAGCTAGTAGGTGCTAGTAGATGCTAGTAGGAGCTAGTAGGTGGTAGTAGATGCTAGTAGGTGCTAGTAGGTGATAGTAGGAGCTAGTCAGAGCTAGTAGGTGGTAGTAGATGCTAGTAGGTGCTAGTAGGTGATAGTAGGAGCTAGTCAGAGCTAGTAGGAGCTAGTAGGAGCTAGTAGGAGCTAGTAGGTGCTAGTAGCTGCTAGTAGGTGCTAGTAGGAGCTAGTAGGAGCTAGTAGGTGCTAGTAGGAGCTAGTAGATGCTAGTAGGTGGTAGTACATGCTAGTAGGAGCTAGTAGGTGCTAGTAGATGCTAGTAGGTGGTAGTACATGCTAGTAGGAGCTAGTAGGTGCTAGTAGGTGCTAGTAGGTGCTAATAGATGCTAGTAGGAGCTAGTCAGAGCTAGTAGGAGCTAGTAGGAGCTAGTAGATGCTAGTAGATGCTAGTAGGTGCTAGTAGATGCTAGTAGGTGGTAGTACATGCTAGTAGGAGCTAGTAGGTGCTAGTAGATGCTAGTAGGTGGTAGTACATGCTAGTAGGAGCTAGTAGGTGCTAGTAGGTGCTAGTAGGAGCTAGTAGGTGCTAATAGATGCTAGTAGGAGCTAGTCAGAGCTAGTAGGAGCTAGTAGGTGCTAGTAGGAGCTAGTAGATGCTAGTAGGTGCTAGTAGATGCTAGTAGGTGCTAGTAGATGCTAGTAGGTGCTAGTAGGAGCTAGTAGGAGCTAGTAGGTGCTAGTAGGAGCTAGTAGATGCTAGTAGGTGCTAGTAGATGCTAGTAGGTGCTAGTAGGAGCTAGTAGGAGCTAGTAGGTGCTAGTAGGAGCTAGTAGGTGCTAGTAGGTACTAGTAGGAGCTAGTAGGTGGTAGTAGGTGCTAGTAGGTGCTAGTACATGCTAGTAGGAGCTATCAGAACCATCAGAACCAGAACCAGAACCCGGACCGGGACCTACTGGAGGAGTTGTCGTAGCTAGCGTCCTCGCTAGCGTTGCCGCTCCCCCCGAACAGGGCCTTGTAGTTGGAGTCCTCGTACCAGTTGAGGGACTTGATCTTCAGCCCGCCGCCCTCCGGGTGTCCACAGGCGATCCGGGACACGGCCTGGTACATGGAGGCCGGGGACGAGGCGGCGTCCCGGGTCAGGAACCGGATCTCCCTCCGCAGGTCCACCCAGCTCTTCATGGAGGCCAGCTGGACGGGGGGGGGGGGGGGGGGACGGGGGGGACAGGTTAATCCCACTACAACTCCTAAGCCCCTAAAACCTCCTAAAAACCATTAAAAGCTCCTGAAATCCCCTTAAACAACCTAACCCCCCCCCGTGCGTGCGTGCGTGTGCGTGTGTGTGTGTGTGTGTGTGTGTGTGTGTGCATGTGTGTTTGTGCGCGTGCGTGCGTGCGTGCGTGCGTGCGTGTGTGTGTGTACACATGTATGCGTGTGTGTGTGTGTGTGTACACATGTATGCGTGTGTGCGTGCGTATGTGCGTGTGTGCGTGCGTGTGTGTGCGTGCGTGCGTGTGTGTGTGTGCGTGCGTGCGTGTGTGTGTGTGCATGTACATGCGTGTGCGTGCGTGTTTCACCTCCACAGCCAGTGAGCCCAGACTGTCCAGCAGGTTGTTGGTTGCCGTGGCGACCTGTCTGACGGCCTCGGGGTCGGAGCGGACGTCCCTCTGGACAGAGAAGGTTTAGGGTTAGGGTTCTGCTCCGGATTCTGGTTCTGGTTCTGGTCCGGATCCGGGTCGGTACCGAACCCCTGAAACCCCAAACCCCCCTAAAAAAAACAACCCCCCCCAAACCCCCTTCAAACCCTCTAAACCACCTAAACCCCCTGAAAAGTTGATCCTACATTTGTTACATTTGTTCTACGTTTGTTGCGTTTATTTGACATTTATTCAGCGTTTATTGCATTTATTCTACGTTTATTGCATTTATTCTACGTTTATTGCATTTATTCTACGTTTATTGCATTTATTCTACGTTTATTGAATTTATTCTACGTTTATTGCATTTATTCTACATTTATTGCATTTATTCTACGTTTATTGCATTTATTCTACATTTATGGCATTTATTCTACGTTTATTGCATTTATTCTACGTTTATTGAATTTATTCTACGTTTATTGCATTTATTCTACGTTTATTGCATTTATTCTACATTTATTGCATTTATTCTACGTTTATTGCATTTATTCTACGTTTATTGCATTTATTCTACGTTTATTGCATTTATTCTACGTTTATTGCATTTATTCTACGTTTATTGCATTTATTCTACGTTTATTGCATTTATTCTACGTTTATTGCATTTATTCTACGTTTATTGCATTTATTCTCAGGCATCAGAACGGCTTGTCCTAAAAAAAGAGGAAAATTCTCGACATGGACGAGTGAGGGTGCAACGCGCCTGAACCCTCTAGGGGGGTCCGGGGACATGACCCCCAGTAAAATTTTGAAAAATAGACTCAAAATGGTGCATTCTGGTGTCTCAAAGCTCCATAATCACATCTTTCATCAATGCAAGAATACACACAAAAAAATCTGAATTTTTCCAAAGAATGATGCATTTTGATAACATAATAACACGCATTCATCATCATGGGTAATTCTTCATGCATGAATAAATCTTGAAATGAAGATAATTATATCTTAAACTCTTAAAGCCAGAATCCTCCTTTCCCACCGAAAAAACTAGGGATGCACCGAAATGAAAATTGGAGGCCGAACCTGAAGCTGAATAAAATGTAAAGACTTGTCTGAATACTGAGTACCGAATAGCCTACGGAATGCGGTTGTTCACAGTTTTTCATTTATTTTGCAATTTTTTTTCACAATTGCATAGATAATAACAACAAAAACAGTAAACTAGTTGAGCCACTGTCAAGCAGCTGGCCATGCTGTTGCTTAAATTGACCAACAGGTGGCGCTCTAACATCACGGTCTGTGTACTGTGCGTGACTGACGCTGGTTAGTAATTAAGGAGTTAAAACTCACTGGCCACTTAGGGGACTCAGTAGCAGCAGAAACGGCAGTAGGAGCATTTATTACATGTATTAACTGTAGTACCGCTATTATGAGAGGTTATTTCTCACAGTATTAGCCTAAAGGGACTTAAGGCTGATTTATGGTCCCGCGTTACACCAACGCAGAGCCTACGGCGTAGGGTACGCGGCCGTACGGCGCGCGTCGCCGCGTACCCTACGCCGTAGGCTCTGCGTCGATTTAATGCAGAACCATAATTCAGGCTTCACTCACACACAACGTGTTGCTCCAGTCATTTCAATGAGAAGGAAACGCAAACACAGCGTTGCATATTCAGCGCTGCACTGAGGCTCCAAATGGAAATGATTTTTGATTTCTGAATGAATGGATAGATACGTCGCTTATTTTTTGCATATTATTTTTTTCTTTTCTGGCCTGGCGCATCGCGTTTTCGAGTCCGTTGTTTGGGGATTTTTTTATTTATTTTTTCCCCGTTCCGCGGAAATATTTTGCTGAGACCAAAATCCGCGGAATTCCGTAAAGATTCTGATGCCTGTATTCTACGTTTATTGCATTTATTCTACGTTTATTGCATTTATTCTACGTTTATTCTACATTTATTTTAAGTTTGTTACAGTTATTCTGCGTTTGTTACTGTTACTGGAGGAGGACCGGTCCACTTCAGGACCTGGAAGGTGTCGGTCCCGTTCAGCGGTTCCAGGAACCTGAACCCCCTGAACCCCCTGAACCCCCTGACCTCCGGTCCTGGTCCTCGCCCCCCCCCCAACCCGTCCTGGTCCGGGGCCCGGCCCGCCTGCCTGGCGGTTCCCCCCTGGTTGCCGTGGAAACGTCCCTCGTAGATTTCCGAGGACAAAAGCCTCCTCGTCCTCGGTGACGCCGAGCCGTTAAAGTGTCTCCGGGCCCAGACCGCCGGGAGCCGGGCCCCCCCTCGCTAGGACCCCCCCCCCCCCTCGCTAGGACCCCCCCCCCCCCCCCTCGCTAGGACACCCCTCGCTAGGACCCCCCCCTCGCTAGGACCCCCCAGGAGACCCTTCCAGTTTGTTATGTTTATTTTACATTTATTCTACGTTTATTCTACGTTTGTTCCATTTATTCAATGTTTATTCAACATTTGTTACCTTTACTCTACGTTTGTTACTTTTACTCCGCGTTTGTTTAGTTTAATCAATCAATCAATCAATCAATCAATCAATCAATCTTTACTGTCACATCATATTACTGAGTAACGTGTAAAAAACTTGTTTGTGCAGACTCATCTTTTGCAGTTAATAGATAGACATAAAAAAGTGCATAGTGCAGGAATAATCTACATAAAAACATAAAACAGAACGTGGAATAAAAAGAAAAAGGATAAATAGTCTTGGGCTTATGTTTATAATATAAAAATCTCTATTTGCAAGAGATTATTCTACGTTTGTTAATGTTTATTCTACGTTTACTCTACTTTTGTTACGTTTATTCTACGTTTGTTACGTTTATTCTACGTTTGTTACGTTTACTCTACGTTTGTTACGTTTATTCTACGTTTATTCTACGTTTGTTACGTTTATTCTACGTTTGTTACGTTTATTCTACGTTTATTCTACGTTTGTTACGTTTATTCTACTTTTGTTACGTTTATTCTACGTTTGTTACGTTTATTCTACGTTTGTTACGTTTATTCTACGTTTGTTACGTTTACTCTACGTTTGTTACGTTTGTTCTACGTTTGTTACGTTTGTTACGTTTATTCTACGTTTGTTACGTTTATTCTACTTTTGTTACGTTTATTCTACGTTTGTTACGTTTATTCTACGTTTGTTACGTTTATTCTACGTTTGTTACGTTTATTCTACGTTTGTTACGTTTATTCTACGTTTATTCTACGTTTGTTACGTTTATTCTACGTTTGTTACGTTTATTCTACGTTTATTCTACGTTTGTTACGTTTATTCTACGTTTGTTACGTTTATTCTACGTTTATTCTACTTTTGTTACGTTTATTCTACGTTTGTTACGTTTATTCTACGTTTATTCTACGTTTGTTACGTTTACTCTACGTTTGTTACGTTTATTCTACATTTGTTACGTTAATTCCATGTTTGTTACGTTTATTCTACGTTTACTCTACGTTTGTTACGTTTATTCTACGTTTATTCTACGTTTGTTACGTTTATTCTACGTTTACTCTACGTTTGTTACGTTTATTCTACTTTTGTTACGTTTATTCTACGTTTGTTACGTTTATTCTACGTTTATTCTACGTTTGTTACGTTTACTCTACGTTTGTTACGTTTACTCTACGTTTGTTACGTTTACTCTACGTTTGTTACGTTACGTTGTTACGTTTACACCAGCCCCCCCAGGACACCAGGACACCAGGACCCCCCCCCCCCTCCCCCCTCCTCCCCCCCAGGACGCCAGGACCAGCCCCCCCCCCCCCCCCGGTTGGGTTCTCACCCGGACCGGCTTGAAGAAGTCCAGGTTGTCCCTGAAATGCTCCTCGGCCCGGTCCAGCCACAGCACCGGGGCCTGACACAGAACCTCCTGCACCCGGGCCGACACCTGCTGGTCCCGGATCCTCACGAAGTCCGTCAGGTTCTGCCGGCCCCCCTTCCGGGGACACATGTCCCTCAGGTGGACCCCCAGCCCCCTGAGGAGAACCTGAGACACGGAGACACGGAGACACGGAGACACGGAGACACGGAGACACGGAGACACGGAGACACGGAGACACGGAGACACGGAGACACGGAGACACGGAGACAGTTAACGTCCGAGTCCAGAATAAACAGAATAAACACAGAACAAACACAGAATAAACACAGAATAAACACAGAATAAACAGAATAAACACAGAATAAACAGAATAAACACAGAACAAACACAGAATAAACACAGAACAAACACAGAACAAACACAGAATAAACAGAATAAACACAGAACAAACACAGAACAAACACAGAATAAACAGAATAAACACAGAACAAACACAGAACACAGAACAAACGTAGAGTAAATGTAACAAACGTAACAAACGTAGAATAAACGCAACAAACGTAGAATAAACGTAACAAACGTAGAATAAACGTAACAAACGTAGAATAAACGTAACAAACGTAGAATAAACGTAACAAACGTAGAATAAACGTAACAAACGTGGAATAAACGTAACAAACGTAGAATAAACGTAACAAACGTAGAATAAACGTAACAAACGTAGAATAAACGTAACAAACGTAACAAACGTAGAATAAACGTAACAAATGTAGAATAAACGTAACAAACGTAACAAACGTAGAATAAACGTAACAAATGTAGAGTAAACGTAACAAACGTAGAATAAACGTAACAAACGTAGAATAAACGTAACAAACGTAACAAACGTAGAATAAACGTAACAAATGTAGAGTAAACGTAACAAACGTAGAATAAACGTAACAAACGTAGAATAAACGTAACAAACGTAAAATAAACGTAACAAACGTGGAGTAAACGTAAAATAAACGTAGAATAAACGTAACAAACGTAGAATAAACGTAACAAACGTAGAATAAACATAACAAACGTAGAATAAACGTAACAAACGTAAAATAAACGTAACAAACGTAGAATAAACATAACAAACGTAGAATAAACGTAACAAACGTAAAATAAACGTAACAAACGTAGAATAAACGTAACAAACGTAAGGTAAACGTAACAAACGTAGAATAAACGTAACAAACGTAGAATAAACGTAACAAATAGTGATGCACCGATTGTTCGGTAACCGAAATTGTTCGGCCGAAAATGGCAAAAAAACACTTTGGGTGTTCGGTGGAATAAGTGGGAAAAAAACCGAACAATTAATAACGGCGTTGTAAAATAAGGAAATAGACCGCTCCGTAACTGTTGCGCACCACATAAATCGTTGGCCAACCAAAAAGTAACCACATAAGAATTTTACCAACATTCACCAGCAGGTGGAACCAAAACAACATAAATCAATCTATTCCAGGTTTAGATGAGGAAATCAAACGTTAGAGCGTGGAGTGAAGTGGTGCAAACATGTCAGCAGTGTGGAAGTATTTTAGAGTGTTAGAATAAAACAAGAATGGCTGTTTGACATGAATGTTCTGCTCAAATATCTAGAGGGGAAACATCTGCAAAGTCTTTCAGCTACAAGTTTGATTTATCATTTGAAATGATAAAAAACATTTTTATTGTTTTAAGGCCTATGTTACAATGTTCAGTCAGTTAAGCCTAACGTAAGCTCAAAGATGGACACAAAATTTATTTTGCTAATTTATTTATTTTAAGTTATTGTTCTTTGCTGGAATAATGTCTGCTGGAATATTTAAGAAATGCTGGGAAATTAAAAAATGTTCAGTTTTTTATGTTCAACAAATGTTTTCTACCTTGTAATTTTGTAAAAGATTTTTTTCTTTTAAAAGCCTAAATCAAATTTATTTGATTTATGCAATGGTGAAAAAATTGGCTAAATAAATGAAAAACTGCTGAAGAACCATGTTCGGTATTGTTCGGTATTCGGCCAAGTGTTTATTATTATTTTCGGTCTCGGTTTCGGCCACAAATTTTCATTTCGGTGCATCACTACTAACAAACGTAGAATAAACGTAAAAAACGTAGAATAAACGTAACAAACGTAGAATAAACGTAACAAACGTAGAATAAACGTAAAAAACGTAGAATAAACGTAACAAACGTAGAATAAACGTAACAAATTTAGAGTAAACGTAACAAACGTAGAATAAACGTAACAAACGTAGAATAAACGTAACAAACGTAGAATAAACGCAACAAACGTAGAATAAACGTAACAAACGTAGAATAAACGTAAAACGTAGAATAAACGTAACAAACGTAGAATAAATGTAACAAACGTAGAATAAACGCAACAAACGTAGAATAAACGTAACAAACGTAGAATAAACGTAACAAACGTAACAAACGTAGAATAAACGTAACAAACGTAGAGTAAACGTAACAAACGTAGAATAAACGTAACAAACGTAGAATAAACGTAACAAACGTAGAATAAACGTAACAAACGTAGAATAAACGTAACAAACGTAGAATAAATGTAACAAACGTAGAATAAACGTAACAAATTTAGAGTAAACGTAACAAACGTAGAATAAACGTAACAAACGTAGAATAAACGTAACAAACGTAGAATAAACGTAACAAACGTAGAATAAACGTAACAAACGTAGAATAAACGTAACAAACGTAGAATAAACGTAACAAATTTAGAGTAAACGTAACAAACATAGAATAAACATAGAATAAACATAGAATAAACGTAGAATAAACGTAACAAACGTAGAATAAACGTAACAAACGTAGAGTAAACGTAACAAACGTAGAATAAACGTAAAAAACGTAGAATAAACGTAACAAACGTAGAATAAACGTAACAAATTTAGAGTAAACGTAACAAACGTAGAATAAACGTAACAAACGTAGAATAAACGTAACAAACGTAGAATAAACGCAACAAACGTAGAATAAACGTAACAAACGTAGAATAAACGTAAAACGTAGAATAAACGTAACAAACGTAGAATAAATGTAACAAACGTAGAATAAACGTAACAAATTTAGAGTAAACGTAACAAACGTAGAATAAACGTAACAAACGTAGAATAAACGTAACAAACGTAGAATAAACGTAACAAACGTAGAATAAACGTAACAAACGTAGAATAAACGTAACAAACGTAGAATAAACGTAACAAACGTAGAATAAACGTAACAAACGTAGAATAAACGTAACAAACGTAGAATAAATGTAACAAACGTAGAATAAACGTAACAAATTTAGAGTAAACGTAACAAACGTAGAATAAACGTAACAAACGTAGAATAAACGTAACAAACGTAGAATAAACGTAACAAACGTAGAATAAACGTAACAAACGTAGAATAAACGTAACAAACGTAGAATAAACGTAACAAATTTAGAGTAAACGTAACAAACATAGAATAAACATAGAATAAACATAGAATAAACGTAGAATAAACGTAACAAACGTAGAATAAACGTAACAAACGTAGAGTAAACGTAACAAACGTAGAGTAAACGTAACAAACGTAGAATAAACGTAAAACGTAGAATAAACGTAACAAACGTAGAATAAATGTAACAAACGTAGAATAAACGTAACAAATTTAGAATAAACGTAGAATAAACGTAACAAACGTAGAATAAACGTAACAAACGTAGAATAAACGTAACAAACGTAGAATAAACGTAACAAACGTAGAATAAACGTAACAAACGTAGAATAAACGTAACAAACGTAGAATAAACGTAACAAATTTAGAGTAAACGTAACAAACATAGAATAAACATAGAATAAACATAGAATAAACGTAGAATAAACGTAACAAACGTAGAATAAACGTAACAAACGTAGAGTAAACGTAACAAACGTAGAATAAACGTAACAAACGTAGAGTAAACGTAACAAACGTAGAGTAAACGTAACAAACGTAGAGTAAACGTAGAATAAACGTAACAAACGTAGAATAAACGTAACAAACGTAGAATAAACGTAACAAACGTAGAATAAACGTAACAAACGTAGAATAAACGTAACAAACGTAGAATAAACGTAGAATAAATGTAACAAACGTAGAATAAACGTAACAAACGTAGAATAAACGTAACAAACGTAGAATAAACGTAACAAACATAGAATAAACGTAACAAACGTAGAATAAACGTAGAATAAACGTAACAAACGTAGAATAAACGCAACAAACGTAGAATAAACGTAACAAACGTAGAATAAACGTAATAAACGTAACAAACGTAGAATAAACGTAACAAACGTAGAATAAACGTAACAAACGTAGAATAAACGTAACAAACGTAGAATAAACGTAACAAACGTAGAATAAACGTAGAATAAACGTAACAAACGTAGAATAAACGTAACAAACGTAGAATAAACGTAGAATAAACGTAACAAACGTATAGTAAATGTAGAATAAATGTGATAAACGTGTTAGGTTTACTCTCCGTTTATCCTCCGTTTATCCTCCGTTTATCCTCCGTTTATCCTACGTTTATCCTACGTTTATCCTACGTTTACTCTCCGTTTATCCTCCGTTTATTCCCTGTTTATCCTCCGTTTATCCTCCGTTTATTCCCTGTTTATCCTCTGTTTATCCTCCGTTTATCCTCCGTTTACTCTCCGTTTATCCTCCGTTTATCCTCCGTTTATCCTCCGTTTACTCTCCGTTTACTCTCCGTTTATCCTCCGTTTATCCTCCGTTTATCCTCCGTTTATCCTCCGTTTATCCTCCGTTTATCCTCCGTTTATCCTCCGTTTATCCTCCGTTTATCCTCCGTTTATCCTCCGTTTACTCTCCGTTTATCCTCCGTTTATCCTCCGTTTATCCTCCGTTTATCCTCCGTTTATCCTCCGTTTATCCTCCGTTTATTCTCCGTTTATCCTCCGTTTATCCTCCGTTTATCCTCCGTTTACTCTCCGTTTATCCTCTGTTTATCCTCCGTTTATCCTCCGTTTATTCTCCGTTTATCCTCCGTTTATCCTCCGTTTATCCTCCGTTTATCCTCCGTTTATCCTCCGTTTATCCTCCGTTTATCCTGCGTTTATCCTCCGTTTACGTGCAGACTGAGCGCGTGCAGACTCCTCACCTTCTCCAGGTCGATGTCGGCCTCCCTGATCTGCCGGGCCGAGGGTTCGGAGAAGGAAACGTTCCGGGTCAGGAACTCCGACAGAGTCTCGTTGTCTCGCAGGAAGTGCTTCAGCTTGAACCCTGAGGGGGAAAAGCAGTCATGTGACGTAGGAAGCTCCGCCCCCACCTGCAGCTCCGCCCCCACCTGGTCATGTGACCCGGGTCTGCGCTGTGATTGGTGCAGGACTCGGACAGGAAACACTACGGTCCAGCAGTCGCGGTTCGACAAGCTACTGCTAATTCAGAGAAGAAGAAGTTACAGGAAAGGGAGGAAGCTAGCAGGACCACGACCACGTTTATCCTACATTTATTCTACGACGTTTATTCTACGTTTGTTACGTTTACTCTACGTTTATTCTGTTTTTTACGTTTACTCTACGCTTACTCCACGTTTGTTACGTTTACGTTTACTCTACGTTTGTTACGTTTACTCTACGTTTGTTACGTTTATTCTACGTTTGTTACATTTATTCTACGTTTGTTACGTTTATTCTACGTTTGTTACGTTTACTCTACGTTTGTTACGTTTACTCTACGTTTGTTACGTTTATTCTACGTTTGTTACATTTATTCTACGTTTGTTACGTTTATTCTACGTTTGTTACGTTTATTCTACGTTTGTTACGTTTATTCTACGTTTATTACGTTTGTTACGTTTATTCTACGTTTGTTACGTTTATTCTACGTTTGTTACGTTTATTCTACGTTTGTTACGTTTACTCTACGTTTGTTACGTTTACTCTACGTTTGTTACGTTTATTCTACGTTTGTTACATTTATTCTACGTTTGTTACGTTTATTCTACGTTTGTTACGTTTATTCTACGTTTGTTACGTTTATTCTACGTTTATTACGTTTGTTACGTTTATTCTACGTTTGTTACGTTTATTCTACGTTTGTTACGTTTATTCTACGTTTGTTACGTTTATTCTACGTTTGTTACGTTTATTCTACGTTTGTTACGTTTATTCTACGTTTGTTACGTTTATTCTACGTTTGTTACGTTTATTCTACGTTTGTTACGTTTATTCTACGCCTATTCTATATTTGTTAAGTTTATTCTATGTTTATTCTATATTTGTTAAGTTTGTTCTATATTTGTTAGGTTTATTCTATATTTGTTAAGTTTATTCTACATTTATTCTATATTTGTTAGGTTTATTCTATATTTGTTAAGTTTATTTTATATTTATTAAGTTTATTCTCCGTTTATTCTATATTTGTTAGGTTTATTCTATGTTTATTCTATATTTGTTAAGTTTGTTCTATATTTGTTAGGTTTATTCTATATTTGTTAAGTTTATTCTACATTTATTCTATATTTGTGAGGTTTATTCTAAGTTTATTCTATATTTGTTGGGATTATTCTAGTTTAAAGTCTAGTTTAAGTTTATCCTCCAGACCTGCTGGTCTGGAGGATAAACTTAAAGTCTAGTTTAAGTTTATTTTATATTTATTAAGTTTATCCTCCAGACCTGCTGGTCTGGAGGATAAACTTAAAGTCTAGTTTAAGTTTATTTTATATTTATTAAGTTTATCCTCCAGACCTGCTGGTCTGGAGGATAAACTTAAAGTCTAGTTTAAGTTTATCCTCCAGACCTGCAGGTCTGGAGGATAAACTTAAAGTCTAGTTTAAGTTTATCCTCCAGACCTGCTGGTCTGGAGGATAAACTTAAAGTCTAGTTTAAGTTTATCCTCCAGACCTGCAGGTCTGGAGGATAAACTTAAAGTCTAGTTTAAGTTTATCCTCCAGACCTGCAGGTCTGGAGGATAAACTTAAAGTCTAGTTTAAGTTTATCCTCCAGACCAGCAGGTCTGGAGGATAAACTTAAAGTCTAGTTTAAGTTTATCCTCCAGACCAGCAGGTCTGGAGGATAAACTTAAAGTCTAGTTTAAGTTTATCCTCCAGACCTGCTGGTCTGCGGGACCAACAGGAAGTGCCCCCTTATTTGGTTTAGTGTCGTGTGGGAGTTCCCGGGGGAACGTGTCGCTGCACGTCTGGGAACTTTCCACTCAGGTGAGGAGAATCAAACCCCCGCTGCTTTTTCTTCTTTCTGCTTCTTTCTGCTGCTGCAGGTCTGGACAGGCAGACAGATCAGCGGCTCACGCAGGACCAGGTCTGAGAGCAGGGAGGTCTGGGGACCTGGACCTGGTAGACCAGGACCAGATCTGAGGACAGGGAGGTCTGAGGTCCTGGACCTGGTATATATATATATATATATATATATATATATATATATATATATATATATATATATATATATATATATATATAAATACATAAATATACTGATATTTTTTTATAGATATAAATACATAAATATACTGTTATTTTTATAAATATATATTTATATGTATAAAAATATATTTATAAATATAAATACATAAATATATTTATAAATATAAATACATAAATATACTGATATTTTTATAAATATATATTTATATGTATAAAAATATATTTATAAATATAAATACATAAATATATTTATAAATATAAATACATAAATATACTGATATTTTTATAAATATAAATACATAAATATACTGATATTTTTATAAATATATATTTATATTTATAAATATATTTTTATAAATATAAATACATACATATTTTTATAAATATAAATACATAAATATACTGATATTTTTATAAATATATATTTATATGTATAAACATATAAATATATTTATATGTATAAATACATAAATATACTGATATTTTATATGTATAAATACATAGATATACTGATATTTTTATAAACATAAATATACTGATATTTTTATAAACATAAATACATAAATATACTGATATTTATATTAATATAAATACATAAATATACTGATATTTTTATAAACATAAATACTTAAATATACTGATATTTTTATAAACATAAATACTTAAATATACTGATATTTTTATAAATATAAATACATAAATATACTGATATTTTTATAAATATATATTTATATGTATAAACATATAAATATATTTATATGTATAAATACTTAAATATACTGATATTTTTATAAATATATTAATAACTATAAATACTTAAATATACTGATATTTTTATAAACATAAATACTTAAATATACTGATATTTTTATAAACATAAATACTTAAATATACTGATATTTTTATATGTATAAATACATAAATATACTGATATTTTTATAAATATATATTTATATGTATAAACATATAAATATATTTATATGTATAAATACTTAAATATACTGATATTTTTATAAATATATTAATAACTATAAATACTTAAATATACTGATATTTTTATAAACATAAATACATAAATATACTGATATTTTTATAAACATAAATACTTAAATATACTGATATTTTTATAAACATAAATACATAAATATACTGATATTTTTATAAACATAAATACATAAATATACTGATATTTATATAAATATAAATACTTAAATATACTGATATTTTTATAAACATAAATACATAAATATTTATATGTATAAATACATAAATATACTGATATTTATATAAATATAAATACATAAATATACTGATATTTATATAACTATAAATACATAAATATACTGATATTTATATAAATATAAATACATAAATATACTGATATTTATATAACTATAAATACATAAATATACTGATATTTATATAAATATAAATACATAAATATACTGATATTTTTATAAACATAAATACATAAATATACTGATATTTTCATAACTATAAATCTATATTAGTGAGTGAGTGGGCGGGGCCTGTCTGACTCTCTGTGATGTGATTGGTTAAATGATCTCCAGCTGAGCCGTCAGTCTGGATCAGGATCAGGTCCAGGACCCGGTGGGGGGTTCTGGTCCAGGTCCAGGACCCGGTGGGGGGTCCTGGTCCAGGTCCAGACCCCCCCCCGGGCCCTGGACCCTCTGATCCGGGTCCTGGACCCGGTCCTTGTGTTCTCAGCTGGCTGAACTCGCTGACGCCCGGCGGGGCGGCCCGACCGACGGACCGGACCTGACGGGGCCTGACGGGGCCTGACGGGGCCTGACGGGGCCTGACGGGCCGGGACCCGGGACCAGGACTTCCCATGGTCCCCCTGGGCCAGCTGGGGGGGGCGGGGCCCCGGCAGCAGCCAATCAGGGCCCGGGAGGGGG
Source organism: Cololabis saira (assembly GCF_033807715.1). Classification (NCBI taxonomy): domain Eukaryota; kingdom Metazoa; phylum Chordata; class Actinopteri; order Beloniformes; family Belonidae; genus Cololabis; species Cololabis saira. The sequence goes on from NC_084593.1 coordinate 874,957, forward strand.
GGGGGACAGAACCACAGCTAAGACGCTAGCGTCAACAAACACCAGAGCCGGGTCAGAGCCGGGTCAGAGCCGGGTCCTCCCTGCTGGGGGTCAGGGGCCCGGCCCGGGTCTGGACCACAGTCTGGACCTGCAGGGCCAGCACTCTCATCCTGCAGACCTGCAGACCCGGTCCTGGTCCTGGTCCTGCAGGTCCAGGACCAGGACCAGGACCAGGACCTGCAGGACCTGCAGGACCAGCACTCTCATCCTGCAGACCTGCAGACCCGGTCCTGACCCGGTCCAGGTCCAGGACCAGGTCTGGACCTGGACCACAGTCTGGACCTGCAGGACCAGCACTCACATCCTCCAGACCTCCGGGTTCTGAGGGGTCCGGTTCTGGTACCAGACCCGGGTCCAGGTCCAGGTCCAGGTACCAGAACCTCACAGGGGCCTCTGATTACAGAGTCCAGGACCAGAACCAGATTACAGACGTTTATTCTACGTTTGTTACGTTTATTCTACGTTTGTTACGTTTATTCTACGTTTGTTACGTTTATTCTACGTTTGTTACGTTTATTCTACGTTTGTTACGTTCATTATGTTTGTTACGTTTATTCTACGTTTGTTACGTTTATTCTACGTTTGTTACGTTTATTCTACGTTTATTCTACGTTTGTTACGTTTACTCTACGTTTGTTACGTTTATTCTACGTTTGTTACGTTTATTCTACGTTTATTACGTTTATTCTACATTTGTTACGTTTATTCTACGTTTATTACGTTTATTCTACATTTGTTACGTTTACTCTACATTTGTTACGTTTATTCTACGTTTGTTACGTTCATTATGTTTGTTACGTTTATTCTACGTTTGTTACGTTTATTATGTTTGTTACGTTTATTCTACATTTGTTACGTTTACTCTACATTTGTTACGTTTATTCTACATTTGTTACGTTTATTCTACGTTTATTACATTTATTCTACATTTGTTACGTTTACTCTACATTTGTTACGTTTATTCTACGTTTGTTACGTTTATTATGTTTGTTACGTTTATTCTACGTTTGTTACGTTTATTATGTTTGTTACGTTTATTCTACGTTTATTCTACGTTTGTTACGTTTATTCTACATTTGTTACGTTTATTCTACATTTGTTACGTTTATTATGTTTGTTACGTTTATTCTACGTTTATTCTACATTTGTTATGTTTATTCTACGTTTGTTACGTTTATTCTACATTTGTTACGTTTATTATGTTTGTTACGTTTATTCTACGTTTGTTACGTTTATTCTACGTTTGTTACGTTTATTCTACGTTTGTTACGTTTATTCTACGTTTATTACGTTTACTCTACATTTGTTACGTTTATTCTACATTTGTTACGTTTATTATGTTTGTTACGTTTATTCTACGTTTATTCTACATTTGTTATGTTTATTCTACGTTTGTTACGTTTTTTCTACGTTTTTTACGTTTACTCTACGTTTGTTACAAAACTCCCAGCAGCCCCGCGGCAGGGCCACTGCGGTTAGGGGGCGGGGGCGGAGCTTTAGGGCAGTTAGGGGGCGGGGCCAGTGCGGCGGGGGCGGAGCTTTAGGGCAGTTAGGGGCGGGGCCACTGCGGGGGGCGGGGCCTCAGCTCTCACCTGAGCGGCTCTCTTCCAGGACCTTCAGGGCCTGGATCAGGTCCTTGAAGCCCTGCAGGTTCTGGTCGTTCTGGGAGTACAGCAGGATCCGCTTGGCGTCCGAGAACAGACGGGAGATTCTGGAAGACAAGGGGGACACGTCAAGACCTGGTCCTGGTTCTGGGTCTGGACCTGGTCCTGAGACCTGGACCTGGACCTGAGACCTGGACCTGGTCCTGAGACCTGGACCTGGTCCTGGTCCTGGATCTGGGTCTGGACCTGGTCCTGAGACCTGGTCCTGAGACCTGGACCTGGACCTGGTCCTGAGACCCTAGACCTGGTCCTGGTTCTGGGTCTGGACCTGGTCCTGGACCTGGACCTGGACATGGACATGGACCTGGACCTGGACCTGAGACTTGGTCCTGGTCCTGAGACCTGGACCTGGACCTGAGACCTGGACCTGGTTCTGGGTCTGGGTCCTACGTAACAAACGAAAAATAAACGTAACAAACGTAGAATAAACGCAACAAACGTAGAATAAACGCAACAAACGTAGAATAAACGCAACAAACGTAGAGTAAACGCAACAAACGTAGAGTAAACGTAACAAACGAAAAATAAACGTAACAAACGTAGAATAAACGCAACAAACGTAGAGTAAACGCAACAAACGTAGAATAAACGTAACAAACGTAGAGTAAACGCAACAAACGTAGAATAAACGCAACAAACGTAGAATAAACGCAACAAACGTAGAATGAACGCAACAAACGTAGAGTAAACGTAACAAACGAAAAATAAACGCAACAAACGTAGAATGAACGCAACAAACGTAAAATAAACTTAATAAACGTAACAAACGTAGAATAAACGCAACAAACGTAGAATGAACGCAACAAACGTAAAATAAACTTAATAAACGTAACAAACGTAGAATAAACGCAACAAACGTAGAATAAACGCAACAAACGTAGAATAAACGCAACAAACGTAGAATAAACGTAACAAACGTAGAGTAAACGCAACAAACGTAGAATAAACGTAACAAACGTAGAATAAACGCAACAAACGTAGAATGAACGCAACAAACGTAGAATAAACGCAACAAACGTAGAATAAACGCAACAAACGTAGAATAAACGCAACAAACGTAGAATAAACGTAACAGACGTAGAATAAACGTAACAAACGTAGAATAAACGCAACAAACGTAAAAAAAATGTAACAAGCGTAGAATAAACGTAACAAAGGTAGAACGTAACAAACGTAACAAACATAATAAACGTAACAAATGTAGAATAAACGTAACAAACGTAACAAACATAATAAACGTAGAACAAACGTAGAATAAACGTAACAAACGTAGAATAAACGTAGAATAATCGTAATAAACGTAGAATAAACGTAAAAAACGTAGAATAAACGTAACAAACGTAGAATAAACGTAACAAACGTAGAATAAACGTAACAAACGTAGAATAAACGTAACAAACGTAGAATAAACGTAGAATAAACGCAACAAACGTAGAGTAAACGCAACAAACGTAGAGTAAATGTAGAATAAACGTAACAAACGTAGAATAAATGTAGAATAAACGTAACAAACGTAGAATAAACGTAACAAACGTAGAATAAACGTAACAAACGTGAGACCTGGTCCTGGTCCTGGTCCTGGTTCTGGTCCTGAGACCTGGACCCAGGTCTCAGGACCAGAACCAGGACCAGGTGTTTTTCAGAGTAAAAGCCCCCCAGGGAGGGTCAGTAAACAGGAGGTGAGGTGCTTTTCAGAGTAAAAGCCCCCCCAGACCTACATGGAGTGGTTGAAGTCGCCCACCACCCCCGGGGAGGGGTCAGTAAACAGGAGGTGAGGTGCTTTTCAGAGTAAAAGCCCCCCCACGGGGAGGAGTCAGTAAACAGGAAGTGAGGTGTTTTTCAGAGTAAAAGCCCCCCCAGACCTACATGGAATGGTTGAAGTTGCCCACCACCCCCGGGGAGGGGTTAGTAAACAGGAAGTGGGTGTTTTTCAGAGTAAAAGACCTACATGGAGTGGTTGAAGTTGCCCACCACCCCCGGGGAGGGGTTAGTAAACAGGAAGTGAGGGGTTTTTCAGAGTAAAAGACCTACATGGAATGGTTGAAGTTGCCCACCACCCCCGGGGAGGGGTTAGTAAACAGGAAGTGAGGTGTTTTTCAGAGTAAAAGACCTACATGGAGGGTTAGTAAACAGGAAGTGGGTGTTTTTCAGAGTAAAAGACCTACATGGAGTGGTTGAAGTTTCCCACCACCCCCGGGGAGGGGTTAGTAAACAGGAAGTGAAGTGTTTTTCAGAATAAAAGACCTACATGGAGTGGTTGAAGTTTCCCACCACGCCCGGAGACTCCCCCGGCGTCGGGTTCCGGAAGCACGGGTTGTTGGCGTTGCACAGGATGCCCTGGATCCACGGCAGCGTCCCGGCCGACGGCAGGGCCTTGTTGGGGAAGTGGCCTGGACAGGAAGTAGAGGGGTCAGGGCCCGCCACAATAAGAGCCCCGGGAGGGACCCGCCACAATAAGAGCACTAGGAGGGACCGCCACAATAAGAGCACTAGGAGGGACCGCCACAATAAAACCCCCGGAAATACCTACCAAAGTAAGAGCACCAACGACCCGCCAGAATAAGAGCTTTAATCACAACACCCTACCAAAGTAAGAGCCCGGCAGGTCCACTAGGATCCAGATCCAGACCTGCAGGTCCTCTACAGACCACTAGGGTCCAGATCCAGACCTGCAGGTCCTCTACAGACCACTAGGGTCCAGATCCAGACCTGCAGGTCCTCTACAGACCACTAGGGTCCAGATCCAGACCTGCAGGTCCTCTACAGACCACTAGGGTCCAGATCCAGACCTGCAGGTCCAGATCCAGACCTGCAGGCCCCCCCGTCCCTGAGTCCTGGTCCTGGTCCTGGTCCAGCAACATCTGGTTCTGATTCTGGTCCTGATTCTCATGCAGGTCTGGTCTCTGGTCTTCCTGCCTCAGACCGCGTCCCCCATACCGATGAGGTCTAACCCGGTCTGGTCCTGGACCAGGACCAGGACCAGGATCAGGGTCCTGGACCAGGCCGATGAGGGGGGGAGGGACCAGCAGGACCAGCAGGACCACCTCAGACCCCCAGGGGGGGCCGGTCTTCCTCTCAAGAGGTTTTACATAAGTAAGGGGTCAAAGGTCACCGAGGACGAGCCGCGTGACCTTTGACCCCCCGGTATCAGGATCCTCCTAATCAGAACCGATAAGATAGACCAGGACCAGGTCCAGGGGTCGGGGTTAGTCCCCGTCAGGGTCTGCAGGTCCCTCCCTGGGGGACCGGCAGACCCTGCAGACCTGCAGACCTGCAGACCTGCAGGATCTACAGGTCCCTGCTGGTCCCTGCAGGTCCCAGCTGATCCCTGCAGGGACCTGCTGGTAAATAATAAATAAATAAATAAGTAAATAAAATAAATCCGATTTAAAATGAGTAAAAATGAGCAGGTAAACACATGATTCCTAATGAAAATGTCCAAATTAAACTTAATTCCCAAGTAAGTGGCTGGTTTATTCCGATTTTAAATCCAAATAGAATAATTCCGCGATCATGTAAACACTCATTCAGAAAAAATAAATAAATACATTTTAAAAATAAATAAAATGAAAGAAATATATATATTATAAAAATAAATAAAATAAAAAGAAAAATTAAATTAAATTTTAAAATAATAAAAAAGAAAGAAAAAAGGAATTAAAAAAAATCTAAAAAACATTAATACATTTAAAAAAATAAATGAATTTAAAAAATGAATTAAAATACATTTTAAAAGGATTTAAAAAAATAAATAAATAAATAAATAATAATAAATTAAATAAATAAAAAAAAATAAAATGAAATTAAAAAGAATAACAATAAAAATAAAGAAAGAAAAAGAATAAATTAATTTAAAAAAAAATAAATAAAGAAAAAAATTATAATTTTTTTAATGAAAAAAAAACATTATTAATTAATTAAATAAATAACAATTAAAATAAAATATACAATAAATAAATAAAAAAAAATAATTAAAAAAAATGTATCCACTCATTCCTCTTTAAATTAATTCTGGTCTTTCTTTCTGCTCGTTCCCTCCCCGTCTGTCTCCATGATCTTATATTCCTCTGGGCTGGTTTTCCACACAAAGCTACAAGCTTTATCAGAAGAAAAATGAACTTTTTTAGCATTGTCTCAGAGTTGATATTTATTTTTTATTTTTTTCTCAATAAGAGCGGTCCTCTTGTGTCAAAGTGTAAGAAACATCATTATTCATATTGGAATTGGAGAAAGACCATCAAACGTGTTTCCATGGAAACCTCAATTCAGAATTACTGTTTCCATGTAAACTCCAAGGAAAATACTTTAATTCTGAATTATTTAACTCGGAATAATTCGTTCCGAATTAAAGAAACATCATGTAACCGTGGCCACTGTCTCAGGTTCACTAGGAACTTTTCCAGCGATTAAGATCAGATCAGATCAGTCCGGACCAGTGAAAGAAAAACAAACACAAAAGGATAAAACACATGAATGAAATACAACAATCCTGGTGAGTTAAAGCTGGTGATGAGCCTTAAAGGTGCAGCTCACTCACTTATTATGGGTTATTATGGGTTATTATGGGATGCCAAGTAGTGGCATGCCCATATTGAAATCGTCCAGCACGGCCCAAAGGGCAATGTTAGGAAAATCCCCCAAAAAATAAAACACGCCCGAAAAAACGAGGAAAAACCTGAAAATGAAGGCGATATATTAGTATACAGAAAAGGTTTCCCTTTTCTTATTATTCTTATTCCACACGCTTTTTTCATCCATAAATACGGCCAGAACCGCAGCATGCACCCATGCATGTCAGACATCGTTGGATGCGTCTGCATCGTGGCCTCGATGGGCATTACTTTTCTCAGTCAAAAGCGTTACCGTGGCAACGCTAGATGCCAAAAAGCAAAAAAAAAGGTTATTGCTCGGCCGAACTTTATCGTAGAGACATCGTTCAAATTTACAAACACTCTGCCCGATTGGCACTAAAGGACCGTACAACCTCATTATGCTAATTATTACGTTTTTTGCGATATTTAACTTTCAATTTAAAAAGAAAATCAGTTTTATTTTGGACGCTTGTTGCTAGGCAACGGTTTATCGTACATACATCATTACAACATTGACAAACCTGGGACGCGTTGTACTGCAACATATTTTAGTCTCATCATGCTAGCTATTACGGTTTTTGAGATATTCAACTATTCTCATTTTGATGCTAACGGAACTTTGGACACTTGTTGCGCGGCAACACGGTATCGTAGAGACTTTGATTTAACGTTAAAAGACTCGGGTTGCTGTGGACTACAACATACGGAGGTTTCATTACGCTTTCGTTTACAGCTTTTGAGATATTGAAGCCAAATTGTCCCATTCTATCCTATGGAGCTTGTTACCATGGCAACAAAAACCTATGCATTTGTATGGGGGACCATGTGAATAAACATCTGTTAATGCTGCTCGGACCACAACGTGCACCCATGCATGGCATACATCGTTGGATGCGTCTCCAATTGTGCCTCGATGGGCATTTTCTTTTCTCAGTCAAAAGTGTTACCGTGGCAACGCTAGATGCCAAAAAGCAAAGAAAAAGGCGAAAATTCGGACTCTTATTGTTCGGCCGAACTTTATCGTATAGACATCGTTCAAACTTTCAAACACTCGGCCCGATTGGCACTAACGGACGGTACAACCTCATCATGCTACTTATTACGTTTTTTGCGATATTTAACTTTCAATTTAAAAACATTTTTTCATTTAACTTTGGACGCTTGTTGCTAGGCAACAGGTTATCGTAGAGACGTCGTACAAATGTTCCCCGACTCGGCACGCTGTGGACTTTAACATATTCAAATTTCATGGAGCTGTGATTTAAGGAAATTTTATGTCAAAATCCAGGCCAAATGGCCCCATTCATTCAGGTGGGGCTTTTTACCATGGTGAAAAAAAAAATATCTGTTAACGTAGCCTGAACCGGAACGTGCACCCATGCATGGCAAACATCAACACATGTGGATCCATCGTGGCCTCGATGGGCTTTACTTTTCTCAGCCAAAAGTGTTACCATGGCAACGCTAGAGGCCAAGAAGTGGAAAAAAAGGTGAATATTCGGACGCTTACTGGTCGGCCGAACTTTATCGTAGCGACATCGTTCAAATGTTCTCAGACTCGGTTCACTTCGGACCAAAACATATTTCAATCTCATTAAGCCAATTATTACAGTTTTTGAGATATTAGACTTTCAATTTAAAAAAACATTCCATTTGACTTTGGACGCTTGTTGCTAGGCAACGGGTTATCGTAGAGACATGATTCAAATGTTTCAAAACTCGCCTCGCGGTGGACTACAACATATTCAAATTTCATGCAGCTGTGATTTACATCAATTTTAAGTCAAAATGCCTGCCAAGTGGCCCCCAAAGGTTTATCAATAACATTTAAGGGTTTATTAACAACCCTAAACTACTTCTTGGCCATTATTAATCACCCTAAACAACGCCGGAGCAGGGGCTGTGTTTTATTAACAACCCTAAACCACACCCCCTGCCAAAAAGGAGGTTTGGTTTCTTTATTATTTAATCCCAAACACGACAGAACCAGAACAAGCTGGAATACGTTACAGCCCAAACCAAAGCAGCAAGGGATGGATGGGCAGCAGGGCCATATCAACATTTCCTGAAGTTTTCTAGTAATAATGACATCAGTACGGCCCCCGGCCCCCGCCCCCCCCCAGCTAGTTCCCAGCTCTGCAGGTTGCGACACGCCGCCGCTCACATGCTGCTGCATGAATCACCGTGGAAACGCTGCTGCAGCAGAACTGACGCCTGACTTCTGCTTTCAGGGACAGCAGCGTTTCCTGCAGGGGGGGCCGGGGGCCGTCTGGTGGGGGGGAGGGCCTGGGGGGGGCCCCGGGGGCCCGTCTGGTGGGGGGGAGGCCCCCAGGGCCCCCAGGGCCCTAATATTAAGTATAATAATATTATTATATAGTATTAACATTATAATATTTGTATATAATTATATTATATAATGTCATCTTGTTTGGGCCAGAATAAACGGGAAAGAGTGAAGCGCTGCTGCTACTGCTGTTACCATGGTAACAGCTGTAGCAGCTGTTACCATGGTAACAACTCCCCCTCCCAACGGCAGGAAGTGCCGTGTGCACTCTTAATAGTACCTCCAAATTAATGCACACTACTGATATTTACTCAAAAAGATGCCAAATTTAAGTATACTTTTTAGTATATGCTTTTTAGTACGGCATTTCGGACGCACCGACACTCGTAGGGTGCTCGTAGGGCGGGTAGTGGTACTGGTTAGCGGTTAGCGGTACTCACACTCATGCTGCTCGTAGGGCGGGTAGTGGTACTGGTTAGCGGTTAGCGGTACTCACACTCATGCTGCTCGTAGGGCGGGTAGCGGTACTGGTTAGCGGTTAGCGGTACTCACACTCATGCTGCTCGTAGGGCGGGTAGTGGACTGGGTTAGCGGTTAGCGGGTAGCGGTACTCACACTCATGCTGCTCGTAGGTCGGGTAGCGGTTAGCGGGTAGCTGGTAGCGGTTAGCGGTACTCACACTCATGCTGCTCGTAGGGCGGGTAGCGGTTAGCGGGTAGCTGGTAGCTGGTAGCGGGTAGCGGTTAGCGGTACTCACACTCATGCTGCTCGTAGGGCGGGTAGCGGTTAGCGGTAGCGGTTAGCGGTACTCACACTAATGCTGCTCGTAGGGCGGGTAGTGGACTGGTTTAGCGGTTAGCGGTAGCGGTACTCACACTCATGCTGCTCGTAGGGCGGGTAGTCGTAGCGGTTAGCGGTACTCACACTCATGCTGCTCGTAGGGCGAGTAGTGGACTGGTTTAGCGGTTAGCGGTTAGCGGTACTCACACTCATGCTGCTCGTAGGGCGAGTAGTGGACTGGTTTAGCGGTTAGCGGTTAGCGGTACTCACACTCATGCTGCTCGTAGGGCGGGTAGTGGACTGGTTTAGCGGTTAGCGGTTAGCGGTACTCACACTCATGCTGCTCGTAGGGCGGGTAGTGCAAACGCACGGCGATGAGGATGAAGAAGATGAAGAGCGGCCAGACGATCTCCACCAGTAGCTGCAGCTGAAACACAAGAAACCAGCAGTTAACTAGCAGTTAACTAGCAGTTAACCAGCAGTTAACCAGCAGTTAACTAGCAGTTAACTAGCAGTTAACCAGCAGTTAACCAGCAGTTAACTAGCAGTTAACTAGCAGTTAACTAGCAGTTAACCAGCAGTTAACTAGCAGTTAACTAGCAGTTAACCAGCAGTTAACCAGCAGTTAACCAGCAGTTAACTAGCAGTTAACTAGCAGTTAACCAGCAGTTAACTAGCAGTTAACTAGCAGTTAACTAGCAGTTAACCAGCATTTAACTAGCAGATAGCTAGCAGTTAACCAGCAGATAACTAGCAGTTAACTAGCAGATAGCTAGCAGTTAACCAGCAGATAACTAGCAGTTAACTAGCAGATAGCTAGCAGTTAACCAGCAGATAACTAGCAGTTAACTAGCAGATAGCTAGCAGTTAACCAGCAGTTAACCAGCAGTTAACCAGCAGTTAACCAGCAGTTAACTAGCAGTTAACTAGCAGTTAACCAGCAGTTAACCAGCAGTTAACCAGCAGTTAACTAGCAGTTAACTAGCAGTTAACCAGCAGTTAACTAGCAGTTAACTAGCAGTTAACTAGCAGTTAACCAGCAGTTAACTAGCAGTTAACTAGCAGTTAACCAGCAGTTAACCAGCAGTTAACCAGCAGTTAACTAGCAGTTAACTAGCAGTTAACCAGCAGTTAACTAGCAGTTAACTAGCAGTTAACCAGCATTTAACTAGCAGATAGCTAGCAGTTAACCAGCAGATAACCAGCAGTTAACTAGCAGTTAGTCAGCAGTTAACCAGCAGTTAACTAGCAGATAGCTAGCAGTTAACCAGCAGATAACTAGCAGTTAACTAGCAGATAGCTAGCAGTTAACCAGCAGATAACTAGCAGTTAACTAGCAGATAGCTAGCAGTTAACCAGCAGATAACTAGCAGTTAACTAGCAGATAGCTAGCAGTTAACTAGCAGTTAACCAGCAGTTAACTAGCAGTTAACCAGCAGTTAACCAGCAGATAACCAGCAGTTAACCAGCAGATAACCAGCAGTTAACCAGCAGTTAACCAGCAGTTAACTAGCAGATAACTAGCAGTTAACTAGCAGATAGCTAGCAGTTAACCAGCAGATAACCAGCAGTTAACTAGCAGTTAACCAGCAGTTAACCAGCAGATAACCAGCAGTTAACCAGCAGATAACCAGCAGATAACCAGCAGTTAACTAGCAGTTAACCAGCAGATAACCAGCAGTTAACTAGCAGATACCTAGCAGTTAACCAGCAGATAACTAGCAGTTAACTAGCATATAGCTAGCAGTTAACCAGCAGTTAACCAGCAGTTAACCAGCAGTTAACCAGCAGATAACCAGCAGTTAACTAGCAGTTACTAGCAGCTGCAGCTGAAACTGTCAGGATTTGACATTTCCCTGTTTTATTTTGAAGGCCGTGTCCCTGAGTTTCAGTTCTGTCCTTCCTGTTTCCATCTGCCCTGATTCATCATGCCCTGGAACTCAGGCCTGCCGCTCTCCTGCGTTTGGGTCCTCACTTAACCGATCCTGACAGCACGGACCAGCGGGAGAGTATTTTACTCTACTTGAGTCGGAGCCGGGGATCGGAGAAGAACATGCACCGGGTCGAGGACGGTCCGTGAACTTCACGGCCATCCGTTTTTTGTTTTGAAATGACAAAATAAAAATAGAGAAATAATCCAAAATAATCAGTTTCCTATCTTTTGTTTTGATAATAAAAAACGGAAAACAGAAAACGGATCGTTATCCGTTATCCATTTTCCGATTTCATTGGTGTGTTTGAAAATCGAAATTGGGAATTAAAACAGCGAGTGGAAAACTCTTTTCTCTATTTCCTATTCGGTTCCAAGGGGGGGGGGGGGGTATGTTAGAGTTAGATATAGAGTTAGAGTTAGAGTTCAGTCCATGTTATTGATTATTGATTGGACGCTGCAGCTGAACGGACTGTCACAACAATCACTGCAGTTTCATGACGGAGTGAAGACAGATTACAGATTAAACTCATGTTTCACTGCAGTGATTGTTGTTACAGTCCGATCAGCTGCAGCGTAAAAAAAAAGCTGCGTCCAATCAATAACATGTACTGAACACTAACATACCCCCCCCCCCCCCCCCCCCCCCTCCTCCGGCCGAAACCAATAGGAAATAGAGAAAAGAGTTTTCCACTCGCTGTTTTTATTCCCAATTTCGATTTTCAAACACATCAATGAAATCGGAAAACGGATAACGATCCGTTTTCCGATTTTTATTTTCAAAACAAAAGATGAGCAACGGATTATTTTGGATTATTTCTCTATTTTTATTTTGTCATTTCAAAACAAAAAACGGATGGCCGCGAAGTTCACGTACCGAGGAGACCCCCCCGAACTGTCTCTGGTCGGCCCCGAGGTAAAACATGAGGGTGAAAGGGTGAGAGTGAGAGGGTGAGAGTGAGAAGGTGAGAGTGAGAGTGAGAGGGTGAGAGTGAGAGGGTGAGAGTGTGAGGGTGAGAGGGTGAGAGTGAGAGGGTGAGAGGGTGAGAGTGAGAGGGTGAGAGTGTGAGGGTGAGAGTGTGAGGGTGAGAGGGTGAGAGTGAGAGGGTGAGAGTGTGAGGGTGAGAGGGTGAGAGTGAGAGGGTGAGAGGGTGAGAGTGAGAGGGTGAGAGTGAGAGGGTGAGAGTGAGAGGGTGAGAGTGTGAGGGTGAGAGGGTGAGAGTGAGAGGGTGAGAGGGTGAGAGTGAGAGGGTGAGAGTGAGAGGGTGAGAGTGAGAGGGTGAGAGTGAGAGGGTGAGAGTGAGAGGGTGAGAGTGTGAGGGTGAGAGGGTGAGAGTGAGAGGGTGAGAGGGTGAGAGTGAGAGGGTGAGAGTGTGAGGGTGAGAGGGTGAGAGTGAGAGAGGGTTAGGGTGAGAGGGTGAGAGGGTGAGAGTGTGAGAGTGAAAGGGTGAGAGTGAGAGGGTGAGAGTGTGAGGGTGAGAGGGTGAGAGTGAGAGAGGGTTAGGGTGAGAGGGTGAGAGGGTGAGAGTGTGAGAGTGAGAGGGTGAGAGTGAGAGAGGGTGAGAGTGAGAGGGTGAGAGTGTGAAAGGGTGAGAGTGTGAGAAGGTGAGAGTGAGAGTGTGAGGGGTGAGAGGGTTAGGGTGAGAGTGTGAGGGTGAGAGGGTGAGAGTGAGAGGGTGAGAGTGTGAAAGGGTGAGAGTGTGAGAAGGTGAGAGTGAGAGTGTGAGGGGTGAGAGGGTTAGGGTGAGAGTGTGAGGGTGAGAGGGTGAGAGTGAGAGGGTGAGAGTGTGAAAGGGTGAGAGTGTGAGAAGGTGAGAGTGAGAGTGTGAGGGGTGAGAGGGTTAGGGTGAGAGGGTGAGGGTGAGAGGGTTAGGGTGAGAGGGTTAGGGTGAGAGGGTGAGGGTGAGAGGGTTAGGGTGAGAGGGTTAGGGTGAGAGGGTTAGGGTGAGAGGGTGAGAGGGTGAGAGAGTGAGGGTGAGAGTGTGAGGGTGAGAGGGTGAACTCACCCGTTGGCGGCGCCGGTACGTCAGGTTCTTCCACAGCAACAGTCCCAGCTGAGTAGAGACGTTCATGTCTGCAGCGTAGCCGCTATGCTAGTCCTGCTGACACACACACACACACACACACACACACACACACACACACACACACACACACACACACACACACACACACACACACACACACACACACACACACACACACACACACACACACACACACACACACACACACACACACACACACACACACACACACACACACGTTGAGCTCAAAGGTGTGGGGGTTAAAGGTTACTGATACTGAAGCTGCTGATCACACGATCATTATCACGAACAACTGATCAATCACTCACACACACACCTATATACACACATGTACACACACCAACACACACACACACACACACACACACCTATATACACACACACATGTACACACACTAACAC